>NW_019173389.1:0-12946 GCF_001773325.1 Penicillium arizonense | reverse complement strand
TCACAAGACGTTAAAAAGCGCAAACTTATACAAGAAGCAAAAATACTCCACTACGCTCGTCACCACCATGTCATCCGACTCATCCACACTTACTTCGAGAAAGGAAATGAGGAAGAAATAAAATTTGCGGTCATTATGGATCGTGCAGATGGGAATCTACACGAATATCTCAAGCCTGGGAAGACCCCCAGTAAACGGTGGTTCGGATGTTTGATCGGGGTAATACATCACATCCATACTTTGGGTATTCGACACCGTGACATCAAACCCAGCAATATTTTGATAAAAGACCAACAAGTGCTCTTGGCAGACTTTGGTATATCACAAATGGGCCTTGGGAAGACAATGCCAACCACAAACTTGCAACGTAATTCCCAGAGGACACGGGAATACTGCGCTCCTGAAGTGGATGAGGGTAGGACACGTGGCCGGTCGGCAGATATTTTTTCCTTGGGTGCTGTCTTCCTCGAGATGCTTGTTGCTCATACCTATCCTGATGGGTACACAGAGCTTAGTGAGGTCTTGAAGACGTCATCTTCACAAACTTCATCTTATGCCAAAAATATTCTCGAGATTCATGAATGGATACATGAAAATCTTCATCCGGTCGACTGGCAAGCCACCATTCTTTCTTCCTGTCAGAGAATGTTACACCCCGATCGGTCTCAACGCCCCGTAGCTGAAGAGCTAGATTCGATTTGGTCGTCGTTCTCAGTATCTGGTGAATGCATGGCTTGCAATTGTGAAAGTGTCGCAGCCATGACTGAAGACAATAAGTTAGTTGAGGCATGCACAAGGGGCTCAAAGGACGACGTGGAACGCCTGTTAAAAGCCGGGGCGGACCCCAACACTATCAGCGCAATTCACCATGCTGCCGCACGTGGATCTACCGCTATTGTGCAGGCACTGTTAGATGACGGTACCAATGTTGACGTTCCGAACCCTGTCGGACAAACAGCACTTCATTGTGCAGCTCGGAATGGACATGAGGATGTGATCAAACTATTACTGAAAAACGGCGCCAATGTAAACGCAAAAGACGAAAACGAACAAACAGCACTTCATGGCGCAGCAGGTCAAGGATGCGAAAGCATTATCAGAGTGCTACTAGAGGGAAATGCCGATGTCGACACAGAAGACCTCGATGGAGATACTGCGTTCCACTTTGCAGCTAGGCGGGATCACTCTAATGTATTAGACCTATTGGAAAGACATATAAAAGAATTAGTTTAGCATGTGAAGCTCTAATTCAGTGATTATTCGACGTGTTCCAGAAATTTTCTGATGATACAGTTTAAATTCTATCGTTGTTCTTTGGTGTAGTTGCCTCAACGGTCTGATCTAAGAATATGGAATCATTGACAAGTATATTATGTTAGTCCAAGCAAATAGCACGTCTTTCCGGATGCAAGCGAAGTTATAAGTTCTTTGGAACTCAGATGGAGACACCCTTCAACTCCTCAACTACGAACTTGTCGAATGCTTCCTGTAGTCGAACTCCGACCTCACCGCAATGTGTCTGATCAGACTCTTGAGTTTGTAGCCCCATTTCGCCATGTGCTATAAGACAACGGGTGGCCGCTTTCCAGTACTTGTCGCCGGCAATATTGCGCAATTCAAGCAAGGGATTTGTACCTTTGAAGGGTGGAAAGCGCTCCTCTCCCAAAAGCCAGGCGCGGATTCTTGCGTCTTGAGAAGACGGCTCTGGCCATCTTTTAAGACACATTATCTTGTGCAACGGTTGCCAATGCGCGATCTCGAGAAGAATCAAGCCAAAACTATAAGTATCATACGTCTTCCGAGAATTTGTCGTTTTCGGCGCCTCATTCTGAATGCCTGGCCATCGATATATGTCCCATTTAGGGTCAAGACTGCGAGAAGTCGTTTTATTGCTCTCTGGTCTCGAATACTCAAATCCCGACAGGATTGGTTTCTCGACATCAAAAGTCTCCTCGTCAAACGGAAAAATGATATTGCCACTATGGATTCCTTTATGAAGCCAATCCGCCAGGTGCAGATACTGGAGAGAGGATGCCAGCTTCCAAGCGAGAGAAATCCGTTGCGCGAGAGTTGGCTTAAGGTAGTCATGGCCCAGGATACTGTGAAGAGTCTTCAACGCGGTGCCTTTGGCCGACCCCTCAGGCATCATGAATATCCATCCGTATCGGTTGTGCTTATCACGATCGTCCACATATCCAATGCAATTTGGCGAATAAAGGTGTCGGGGCTTGTTGCTGTGAAGCATCTGTGCAAGAACTGCGGTTCGCAACCTGGAATCTTTGTCCTGAACAGAGCCTCTAGCAATGTTCTCTATTGATTTCCATTCCAACCAAACCTCGAACTTCGTACCATCTAGATGTAGAGTCCCCCTAGGCCGGTGCAGTTTCAGGCCCTCGGCCTCTGTA
This sequence comes from Penicillium arizonense, assembly GCF_001773325.1. Lineage (NCBI taxonomy): Eukaryota > Fungi > Ascomycota > Eurotiomycetes > Eurotiales > Aspergillaceae > Penicillium > Penicillium arizonense. The sequence continues at coordinate 10,541 of NW_019173389.1, read as the reverse complement.
CAAGCAAAATGATGGCTCAACGCGATTGTATCGAACCGCTTAACACTGAGAAGGCCCTTTAGCTCCTTCTCAAAGTCAAAATTTGCACCATTTTCGACCTTCAAGATGATTTCATTTGATATATGCTTGATTGTCTTCAACCGCAAAAGATCTCGAAGTGTCTCGTCATTCTCGTTGGAAATGGTGATGTTTGTGTCGCCGGAGACCTTGGAAATCTTGATCAAACTGGTGATTGCTTCAAGCATGTCTTTAAGCTCCTTGACGTCGTCACGAACGAGAATCATCTCTCGATAGGTTTTCGCAGTAGCAGCATGGACCCGTTTCTGGCGGTAGTCTCCCATCAACTCGTGGATACGATCAGTCAAGATGTGGATATCCTTAAGCAATGCCTCAAAAGCTTCTTTATCCACTGCAACCCATCGAACGCGAAAAGGGTGAGTTACAATCTCTTTAGCATTTCCGGCTCTTTTCAACATCCATTTGATAATGTGGTCGGTCCCTCGTAAGTGCCTGCGTTCTTCCTTGGTCCGCTCATAGGCTACCGCCAAGCTTGAAACCTCTTGCACAACATTCATTTTCATACACTCCTCCAATGTTGCTTGATCATTCCCTTGGTATGGGTTGAGCTCATTCTTCCAACGGGCATTGATAGCTTTGAACTCTCCGAGAAGCCACCCAATTCGAGATACAATGCTACAGAGCTCAATGGCATTCGTTCCAAGGGCCACTGCCACATGTGATCCTTCGGGAACATCAATTAAGCCAACCGCCTCACCCCAAGCAAGGAGACGGTTGTACTCGATCATTAATTGCAGTCGGCATTTCTCACATTCCTTTGGCATGTCCACCATAGAAGAGAGAAACTTGAAGACTAAGGATTTATTAGATTCTTAAAGACTCATCCGTTGAATAGAAAAGACAAACTGACGCTTGACAGAATTATCGAACACGTCAAACACTAATGATGTCACCCCAACTGCGAGACCGGCTGCTGATGCTGGGTCCATTGTTCAAATTCTCTTCTTGGCTGAAATGGGGAGAAATATACTGGGCCCCAATCGAGGTGGAAGTCTTCAACGATCTTGTACCAATTTTACTGCATAGCTCGGGTAACGATATCCGTTTCCGAGGCGTAACGTGGCTGGAGTCGATTCGCCCGTGATTGCACCATGGCCGACATGCATGCGTGCAGATTATCCATGCTTGCCTTCTCAAGAAACTGTAAGGGCCCCTTGGTGTTGTCACTTACTAGGTGCAGCACCTGTCCAGTAAAGGCAAGTAAGCCGATGACGGTTCCCACAAATTTTCCAAACCAAGGATATCAGGGCATAAGATCAACAGAAAGAGAGGGGCCCGAGCTTTAAAAGCAGGCGAAATGTGAGAAAATGACCCATCATTTCATCTAACAGTACAGGATCTGGATGCCTGGGCCCTATTCTCCAAACTCGCCACTAGACAACACACCAGTGGACTCTTTCTACTCATTCATTAGCTTTATTGCATTCTAGGCTTTAGTGGGTCTGTCAATGCCCCCAATATACTCTGCTTAATGTAGGATTCCAAACTAGTTTTAAGACACTGACTTGCTTCTTGAAATTTTTCTTTTTTTTGATTGGCCATGGTGCATGCGGCCCACGTCTTAACACCCACACACACCCTTCTTTGGCCTCCCTCCACCTCACTCAAACCCCTCTCCCGTGACCAAGCCTAAGCTCAAGCTCGACATCGCCGTAATTCACTTGTTGACAAATGGTGCATTAATCCGTGCAGTACGGTGTCACATGTGGGAGTTTCCGTCGGTCGGCGCCCGGCTGCGCGTGGTAGTGAAGGCTAGTTGGGGACTAGTATTCGAGTAATTCAAGGGGCACTCGAAGAAGCCAAGACCTGCGCAACATATTCATTATCTGTTTCGTATTCCAAAGGATCATCATTGGATACATGGAATGAACCGTAGATAGATCTTCGCGAATTTAATGGCCAAAATCATAAAATAACAACTGAAGTGTCTTCGTTATCAAAGGACGTATCTCCAATTCTTTTACCTTAACAGTTTACGGTCCGATAGTCCCATCGCCGCAATAGGAATTAGCACCTGTCATTTAGATGTAGAGCAAACAGAGATGTGAGTGTCGTGCTGGGATGCTTGTTGTGCTGGGATGCTTGTTTTGATGAAATTTTTGTTGTGGTGAGCCGTGGAAGTTTATTTGAGCGTTGATGTGAGTGTTGATGTGAGTGTTGATGTGAAAGTGGGTGGTCATCGCACTCTCACCACATCAACACTCACCACAATTTAAAACTCTAGCCGTAGTCCCATGCTAAATTTATCAAGGTAATAAGAAATACTTGGCATACTAGAATAAAATAAGTTTTCCATTGTCAAGGCCTACTCTCAACCTGGATATCCTTCTAGGCCGAGAACGGCTCCTATGCCCCCTTTCTCTCTGCAGCCTCCTTAGGCGGGATCATACCAAAGTGCTGATCCCCCTTCGCCTCAAAAAGGTGGCCTTCCGCGTTTTTCTGTGTGCCATCACCCACCAGGGTATACTGACGATTATTATCGCCGTATTGGTTGGCAATACCAGGCTGCTCGACCTGTGATGAATTCTCGTGGCGTCTCTTGTTTCCCTCCGCGTCCCTAATCCACCGACGCAGCTCTCCACAAACAGCCACAAACCCTGGGTCGTCGACATTGGCGAACCTAGCCATATTCATATGGTTGCTGTGTATCCCGATGGGAACGTAACCAGGCAGGATGGCCGAGTCCTGTGGCACGACCTATTGCCAAAGCGTCAGTGTTTGGGTAGGAAGCATGGCTTTGTCCGACCTACTAAACCAACTCCCACCACGGGTAGCTCCTCATAGAAGCAAGTGACCTCAATCGGGGGCGGCTCTACTACGCTGCGCGCTTTGACCATCGTGTGAAAGCCGTCTTGAATCCGCGCAAGCACCTCGGAGTCGCGTCTGAGGACATCGACGATATCGGAATTCGTCTGCTTGACTAGCCCGATAGATCTGGACACGACCTCGGCCCATCTGGCAAGGCCAGCTCCATGATGCGGCGTACCTAGAAACATAATACCACGTGTACAACGAACGATATTGTGGAGATATTGCTCCGATCGTTGCCTCGACTTGAGCAAAGCCTGTCACGGGAGTTAGCGTAATCCCAGGAAATAAGGCGGTACCATACATCCTCGCAGACCAGTCCCCCCAAACTATGGCAGACAAAAATTACTGGCCGTTCATTCTGTGCGTGTCAATGAGCTGCGATATCCATAGACCTGGGCGCCCTACCGTGCCATCTTTCTCTCGGTACGATGAAAGAGATGTCAGCAGATTCCACGCGTGGTTAGCGATAAGGTTCTGCGATACTACGCCTCTCCAGTCGATCACATACGCGTCGTATCCAAATGTCAGGACGCGGGCTGTCGGGAGTATGGGAGGGAGGAGGGTTTGGGGCCAGGGTTCGGTCGCATCTCGGGCAGTCCATGTCACCTCGCGATCACCAGTCAGGCCGTGAACGAAGACGATGCTAGAAGAGGAATATTAGGGATGTTTTCCAATCGAGAAGGGTACGCACTCGATCTTTCCATCATCTGGGCTACAGAGTAATTTGATGCCGGTAGGGAAGGTCTTTCTCGGCACGTGTTCAGGTATATTATCCTGATCTATGTCTAAACCCCGCCGTCGCCGCAGGAATCGCTTCATCCTGGTACGCATGAATGATGGCATTTGTTATTGTCGTCAGAATATATTTCAGGTCCTGCTAAGTATACCCAAAGTCTGGAATTGCACCTTAACTCTGGCTGGTGAGGATGGATTAGGTGCCCCGACATTTAGCTCCCTTTTATAGGGACAGCCTTCCATTCCAGCCTTAAGCCGCTCTACCGCTCAGAAGGCTGCACCATCAATGTACGCGCTCAGTCTAAGCGCTAGCTTGCAAACTCTCTTTGGGGTGACACCATTATGTCTGGTAGCGGGTCCTCCTCCATTCGTCACATCGGTGGAGGTTCGGGGCCCGCGGCTCGTTCCAAAGGGCTTGCTGGTAGGTTCTTCTATCTATATGCAAGAATTTAGGAAGGGGATTACGATTGGTCTTTTGATTCTGAAGGACTCCTAGTTAGACGTAGATGGACTGTCGGCAAACAGGGAGGCTTTGCGATACATCAGCCCTCCCAAGTCAAATCATCTCCAGGCAGAGCGTTTCTAATAATCCCTTGATTAGGTCAGCGACAGGGCAAGCGGGCGCGCGAAAGGAAATAGCAATTTCTATAAACGGCATACTCTTATCTACCTACGACAGTGGGGCTCAGTGATAATTAATCAAAAATCGGGTGTTTGGGACAGGCAAAAACGCACCCTGGCAGCATCTGTCACACCCGCTTTAGCGCTGTGGGTGATGAATTGTCTCAGTGCGAGCCGTGCTCAGCGGTTACGGGATGGCGTTGAATAGCCCTATAGGTTTCCAATTGCGCACATAATTTGGGGCGCTTAGAGGATGACTGGAGATAGCGAATTCGTGGGAGCTGTGCCGGTGTGGGTGTTTTTTTATTAACAGTAAATCTGGACTACTCACTTCTACTGTACTAGGTTTGCTTTGCACAAGTCCCCTAAGAAAGTTCCCCTTGTTGTAGTTCAGAGGAATAATTAATTGTTTTAGCATGTACTCGATCCACTGTCTGTTTGTTTGGTAATCTGACAGAACTCGATCTGTGTTCTTCAATTCAATTTGTTTTGAATTCTTTTTCAATACCCGTATCCTCCTAATTGACACATCACCCTGACGGACAAGACCCATGATTCGCTGTCATATTAACCGCCCTGAGAAGAACGAGCTGGGTTGTCGTTATTGGAGACAGGCAACATGGCGGCACTCCTGGCAGGAGGCGTTTCAGTGGAGGGTGGACTAGCGCGATCAGGTAAGCGAGCTATTTATTCGCGCCGGGATCAGCGAATCAATCTGCCGACATCACGCCGCCTAAGGAGGGAGGGCCTGGGTCTAATGGTGGCACCCCGCCTCATCATGACTTCCTAACTCCAAGCGTCCGCCGCCCTTAGTGCATGTCGTGGCTGCCTGTGCCAAAGGGAATGGTCGTAAGCAAGCGACGCGTCGAGCAAAGGACATTATAAATTCCGAAACAATAACCACCACGAGATCTCTAGGCAGAAGATCTGCATGCTCGAGTCGGGAGTGAGAATTGTGCCGCCCTACATCACACTCTCTGCCTTTCCCTCTGAGACAGCCTCCCGATCAGCGAAGAGTAGAGACTTGGCTCTTCACTAATGTAAGAATTGACTTGTCTACATTATGTCCTGTCTTATATTTCCTAATCAACCCTCCCTGCAGTTATTTAGGGCATAATGTCAGGTCCCAATATTTCTCGCCAGATTGCTGGCCTCATCGGGGTGACAGAAGACATAGTTGAGGCATATGACTCGATCAAAAATCTCTCTAGTCTACCCGAAGCCTTCCAAGAAGTGAATAGACGACTTCCTCTGCTTGAACAAACCCTTCGAGATGCCGAGAGCCCGGCGAAGAAATTGAAGTCCACCGACGACACCCAGGGACTGGAAACTGTCCTGCATAGCTGCGACGAGAAAGCCAACAATATGCTAGAAATCTTCGAGAAAATCGGCAAAAAGTCAAAGGGCCAATATGACTCTTCCGTGTACCGAGCAATTGTTACTAAGCCAGGCAAGCATCGTGTCGAGACGCTGATGGCCGGCATTTTGGAAGATTTGGGAGTCCTAGTTGCGCACAACATATTTTTGGCGGAGATGAAGAGGCAGGTCGAGCCGTTGGCGAAGGCTCTCGAGGAACTGGCGGAGGTGTCTCCATCACTGGCCGATTCCAATCTGGCCGACCAGCCCGGCGCTGCCAACCAGTACGGCGATAATAATCGCCAGTATAATTTGTTCGGTAATGGCACGCAGAAAATCGCAACCGGCCACTACTTTGAGGCGAGAGGGAATCAGAATTTTGGTACGATCCCACCTGAGGATTCTATGAAGTCCAATGTGGCATAATGGCTGTTCTCAGCCTAGGCGGAGATTGATGTTCGTTGTGATATGAGGCTGTGCTGATCCGGTTATGAACCCGCAACATTGCAAAATATGTCCTGCACGGTCTGTACGGAGAACCAAGCTGATCGAAAACCTGCTGGACTCCATTTGTATTTACGGTCTATTGAATCCCCTCAGGAATACCAACTACAACAAAAACTGATAAGAACTGAGCTCTCTCGGGTGTAAGTCTCTCCTATCAAAGTACTCCGTGCGTTCTGAAGACATTTATTCTACCCGAGGAACTTTCATTAGCAAAACAGAAGCAACACATAACCTGGGACTATTCCATGTCTTCCTGAATTGACTCAACCTTTCCTGGGAGTATGCTACCTGAACGCGAGGAAGCCGCCTTTCTTTTGCTTCCTCGTGCTACGTCTTGTATCTAATGTCAACTATACTTGTTCTCAATATCAATCCAGTGTCTGAAGTCTCGGTGCTTGCTAGGGACGGGGCATACATCGGTTGATCACAAAGTCTAACGTCCCCAAGTGCAGCCAAGAGATATCGATAAAAATCCAAAGCTGACTATGAAAGTATCATCTACGGGAGATTCCCTCGAGTGAGATTTTGGCTGAACCTGACACGGGGTGTTCGTCGTCGATCGCACGTTTGGTAGGAGATCTCGATAGATATTCGCTGCTTCCTAAATAGGATAGACCTTGGGAACATACGAAGCGATTGTAGGAGCTGCTTTGCTCCCAAGAGAACCCCTAAGCCTTCATCCCGAAAGCAAATATGACACGAGCGCTAATTAGCAGTGAAAATTCCAGTACAAGATGTAGAAGCTAGTCCAAGAGGTCCCAAAAGCCGGGGAGCTTTGATAACGTTATTTCAGACATCAAAGCCACCTTGATAATAAAACAGTCTGTTCGACCAGTGATATGGCACGTGTCGTTCAGAGTGCGGTGAACATGACAAACATCATAATTGATGCTCAGAGGACAGTGGACGTAGGGGACATAAATAATTTGGTGATTTCCTGGAAGACATGCTTACGTCGCGAATCGCGATATGCTAGAAGACGGTGTCAATGCAAAAGGGATACACGAGGTCTGCTTGCCGGGGAATGAGATCTACCAACCTTCTATCCAACAGGAGACATCACAACAATTCTGGCAGCCCCTCCTGGTGCAACTTCGTGTTCGTCCGATTTATTCGTTTTCGTTCGCTCAGGGGCGTCGAACAGTTCAGCAAACGCAGGGTGGGATCAAGTGGACCTATACGAGACGGTGATTCTGGTGTCATGTGCTCTCTCGTTCGTTTGGCAGTGCCTTGGGATAAAAGATGGTCTCGTCCTCTCAATTCGTAGCTGAGATGAGCATTCTTAACTTGCTAGGCCATAATTGACAGCATTACCGCCTCACCGTCCCCTTGCACACGAACTGGGACCAATATCCTAGCCGGCTGCGAGCGCAGGGCTCACTTGCCACGAAGCAAGATGAAAGTATCAGTGTTTCTCGGTGTCTTTCGCAATCTTCAGAATTCGAAAGACGCCAGAGATAATCCGAAGAAAAGGAAGGTCACCCATTAGAAGCCCAAGAACTCAACGCACAGAATGAGTCGGACAGTGATATGCGCTCATTGGAGTTTGGATCATGTATCAGGCAGACAAATCATCCCATGATCTGGTGCACCCGATCTAGCGGAAGAAAGGGGCCGAAGTAGACGATTTGCACCTCACGGTGACTCGTCGTTGATGCCACCAGTAGTCCTAGTGGAAGTTCCAAATGGGCCATCGATAGACGGCCAACAAAGTAGCGACAACGACTCTAGGCCTCCAAACTGCGAGAAAAGCCTATCATCTGCCTAATGACGGGTATTTTCACCTTCGGCAAGCGCTTGATCGACAGACAGTATGCGATCGTAGTGTGTTCGGGAACTCGTGCCGCCGTACTGGTATAGGGGAGCTCGAGCGGGCTGTATACTTGGTCACTTCGCATTCGACCTAAGTGAAATAAATGATTAGGGTATCCTTCTGGCATATGATCCGAGTCAGCAAGGCTTGATCTAATTGGACAAGTTGCGGTTGTAGCTTACCAGTTCGTCAAGTGTTCCCAGAGTGTACACTGTGTTCAGTTTCTTCCATTCCCCGCAATGAGGCGTATGCTCTATGCCTGATGATGCAAAGCCGTTCTTGACTTTCCAGATGATCGGATTTAATGAGCGTGTGGAAATGTTGTGTACGCCTGATAAATTAGCCTCGCGATAATGCCGAGAGCTGCAGAATGTCGTTTCGCAGACTACCAACTGGAGACCACTTACAGGTTTCTTCAGCAATGCAGTCATCATACGTCCAGAATTCGCTACGTTATATCTAAGTTGGTCGCGGTGGGGTGCGCTGGGGGTGCGCCGTGGTGGTGAACTGGGCATTTTCCGAGGTGGCGGATTGCGCGTGATGAGTGCACCTGTAACAGGAAATCGTACGGTCGCAATGTGAGAATATTTCGCGGCGCGAAGGAAACCAGACGTCGCGTCGGATTGTTGAGAATTCCTCCTATCGTACGGCCAGAGGTTCTGGCTGCTGTTCATAATGTGAAGGCGGTGAGGACGAGGGCGGAAGACGCGATGGAGCACGCGTCGTAGCCACCTTGGTCTTTCCATTGTATCTCTGATCCGGCGGAAAGAGCTCACTCGCCAAAATAGCGTTCGCAGGCGATGATGGGCTGCTCCTCCGGTGGCCTGAAGATGTCAATAATGGTGTTCGTGTTTTGGGGCACAAGACTTGACACAAATGTTCGGATCCGGCGCAGCAGAAGGCGCGATAACTCACTCACCTTACCATGAAGAACGGACTTCTCAAGCTTCTGCGCAACGAGTTCCCAAGTGTTTGCCCGCACCCCTGTTGTTGGCCCGCTGCTATACTTCACGGTAACTCACCTGGGGCATGCTGCATATTTTGACGCGACGGGACTAGAAATGGTGTGCTGGCCATGGCTTTGCGCAAAGCACTGACGGTGGTGCTGGATCCTCGGGGGGCCACTCTAGTACGCTGTTAACGATTCGCTGCCAATAATTAGCTAGTAGATCGGACAGGCATTACATGACTCCCGTGTTCTGGTGGTCAAGACCAGGGACGAAGAGGCGGAAAAGAGCTCCGTGGTTTTTGCGCTGGTGTATATTTGTAGGAATGCAAGGATCTGGTTGTTTCGCATGGTCTTTGATGTCAGTCCATTTTCAGACAGGATCGGGCTGAGAGTCACATACTTGCGATATGAACATTCGCGCTTTTGCTTTGGGGATACATCCAGGGGCGGGACTGTAGATCAGCTCAGTTGGCTGCTATGGTGGAGAGAGATGCTCGCAAATAACATACATTTTGGTCAGCCCAAGTTTTGTCTCTTTGATCGGCTGGCATGGGTGGCACAGTGGATCTGCTGGGTATCACATCTCTCACAGGCACTGTCTGACTTGCTGGTCCATGATGTAATTCTATAAATGTCAGTACAGTGCAGACTTAAAACCTTCCTATATCAACAAAAGTGGCGTATTGCCATCTTTGTCTTTGCAGTTCACGTTGACACGGGGGTGACTTAGGAGAAAATTAACCATTTCCAGGCGCTTGTTTCGAATGGCGAGATGGAGCGGCGTATAGCCATTCCGGTTCTGGATGTCCAAACTCAGGCCCTTTTGTCCGAGAAGCCGTTTGACAGCATCTACCGACCCATAGGATACCGTTTGGTGAAGAGGTAGCTCAGCATCCTGCGATGATTGAGTACCAAGAAATACCTTAGCCATCGGATCGTTTGAAAAAATCATTTCCATCGCGGGCCTATTGAAGCGACGTGCACAGTCCCATGGCGAGTGGCCCGAATCATCCTGTAGATCAGGGTCGCTGCCTCTAGAAAGTAGCAGATGCACGAGCCCTATTCGGCCTGCGAAGACTGCTAGGTGAAGCGCCGTTCGGCCGTGTTTGTGCTTGACGTCCACCTGGACGTTCGGTTGATTTAAGACGCTCTTGGCCGCGGAAAGGTTTCCATAGCGGATGGCATACCACAGGGCGCTCTCCCGCGCTTGATTTTGAATATTGATATCTAGGTCTTCACGACTGAGCAAGAGGTCACGCACAGCAGCGGACGAGTATTTGAGCGCCCTCATGAAAGGAGTTTTGCCGCGGTAAAATGCATTGATGTTGGCGTTGTGCTGGAGCAAAGCCTCCGCAAGACCAACGTTGTCGTATTTGACGGCCAAGTGCAACAGATTGCTGTTCTGAAATTTGATGTTGTATTTCCAGATGCTGGGCTGCAGTTTAAAATCAAAGTTTTTGCATGATTTTGCGAGGGCAAATAATGCACTACCGTCCAAATACGACACAATCCACAGCAAAAGCTCGTTGGGGAGCTCTCTGATGTTTGGCTGTAATGTATTAGCTTATCGGTAAACTCCGTAAGAACGAATTGAAACAGACCATGATTGGACAGCGGATGGAGCAAACGAAATGTAGATAGGGGTGAGGTGAGAGTTGTGAAAGTAGGATA
>NW_019173388.1:0-13136 GCF_001773325.1 Penicillium arizonense | reverse complement strand
AATCGGTTCCATGCCTGGAACGCCGGCCCACTAAGGAAAGTTGCAATCTCCGCGTCCGTGAGACCGATTTCGCGAAAGACCTCAACCATGATTTTCTCGAAGCCCACCCAGGCGAGTGGCAGGTTCACGCCGCGGAGGGCAAGCCAGTCTAGTTGCAACTCCCAGTCTTCCCATGACCAGAAAGCAGCAGTGTAGGAGAATGTTACTAGCGAATGTTAGCTAGAGAACAATGCGGCACAGTTGCCGTGGGAATCCAACCAGTGTTGAAGTGATAACGCCACGGCACAGTGCTAGAGCCACTGATGGGACTAGCAAGTTGCGGCAGCTTGGCGGGCGCAAGGTCCAGGTGACTGCCAATGTACCAGTAGATATCGACGTGGGCAACAGCGGTGAGATAGCGATGGAGACTATTGATTCAGATCAGCATGGATAGGAATAATGATGACGACAAGGGGTTATGAATACCCTGAAGACAACGCACTGAGTGAGCTACCCTGCACAAGAACTGTGCCATTGGCAGCGGTGCTCACGACATACTGGTCGTAGCTGTTCGCAATTTGGGTAGCATTTACTAGTGTGAAACGAAAGCTGTCAGCATGGTTCGGCAGTCGACGCTGGACGAGATTGTAAATGCCCTCAGTGGACTGAGCGGCCACTGTGGACGCGGCACACAGCCAGAGCAGCGATTGAGACCACCGCATGGCGACAGGGAAGCAAGTGCCGTAGAGAGAGAGACTTGAAGAGAGCCAGTCTGGAGAACTGACTTCACAGGAGGATCAACAACTAGGCCTTATACTTTTCTTATTGTTCGAGAAATCCACGACCTGATGCTCCACCGCCAAGGACTGGCCGCGTTTTTAACGTTTAATTAAACTTAAGCTTTTGTCTTCCCTCTCAAATCGACTAGTTAGTTCCAGCATGTGCTGTCAATACCCCTGTTACATTCCCCCGATTAATTTCTGTAACTTTCCAACCAAAACGTGGGTCAATCAAGGGTGGTTGGACCCCTCAAGCCATGCGAGGTCGTGGCGCTAGCCGCGAAAGAAACTATGAAAGTCGTACGGAGACTTGTTTTGATTTCGGGAGAAAGTCCTTCCGCCCCTGCACTCCGTGGCTCTTGATGGCTCGTCACCCACGCAACAAAGGTGTCTTCGCCGTCAATACTCCTGCGAGACGTCTCATTGAACATCCTCCCTGCATTAGACTTGCCTTGTCATCCTGCACGAGGGCGCGGATGTAATCTAGAATGATCAGCGAAATTTTCTCCGCGGACAGATGGGGACTTACATGCGGCGTCAAACACGGGAAAGGAAATCTAACGATTGGCAGTCGGCATCTAGAAACCTTCCCCGAGCCCAAACTCACACAGTAGTACAGTGATGTTGTAGAGTAACGCCACCATTAGCAGTCCGAGTTTCGACCAATATTGCAGGAACCCAAGTGCCAGCTTATGTGCTCCTCGACGCCACGATGTGGCGTGGCTTGGAGCAGGAACGTCAGGGAACCAGAGTCAAGGTGAGGCCTGGGGCCTTGAAGACTGGATTCGGTGGATGCTTGATTAATCTGACCTTATTTTGCTGCGTCGAACACGCTCTCCCGCACACATTTATGGACAACGTCCACGAATAGTCCAGAATCGTATTGGACATACAGTACTGTAAGATAGGAAGGACGCCATCTTCGAACATTTTGAACTAGGCCGCCTCGATCTTCAGCTATACTACGAAGACAAAAGTGGCTGCATATTGATCGTCATACCACACCCTAAGGGCTCGCATCAGCCCCGTCGGGCCCTGGGTTATATCAAATACGAGAAGAAGTCAGGTCGAGTCACATTGGCGAACTCTTGTGCTCAGTTTCAGCATGAAGCTTTGCAGCTTGGGCACACGTCCAAACAAGGCAAAAAGAAACTTGCAGGGTGTCATGGGGAAATGGTAGCTTTGGTGATGTCCTGAAATGGTTACAAGGTGAAGATCGCTACAAGCAACTGTAACTGGAGGTTTTCTGTGCAGGGACCATGCGGGTCACGTTTCTGTTGCGTGATATGTCCGTCGAAGAAAGCTAATGAGCGCCTCCAGACAGATGCAGCCGACGATGTGTCTCGGTTGCGTCCTCGCATTGAGAGGGACGTCACCGTTGAGATCTGGACAATGCGCGACAAAAAGGCACAGCCAGTTGGCTTGATGATTTTATGAACTGGATGGAAGCAACATTGGATATCCGCAGTCACTCTTTTCCCTCACACATTATCGAAACCGGAACGGAGATCTAATTCCGGACCGAGGATTCCTGGGAAAGGTCTACTACCTCAAGGGAACGCTTCTTCCTGAGTCTGCTTCCAGGTCCAGGACGTTGTTTGGTTACAATTTCGCAATGGAAAATTTAGTTGGGACAGACGAGACTGCTTGACAAGCATGAAGAAGCCGACATTGTGCGGCGCATATGGGAGTCTGCCATTCGAAAGCACCAGACGACCATGCTCCCGATCTACATCAATATCCTCCGAAACTTCCCCAAGCAGCCGATGTTGAGTCGGCCGACCAGCTATTGGGAGATTCCACGAGGAATATTATATGGAAGCGTCCTCTGAGTGAAGCCGATAATAAGATACTCTACTATAGCGAGAAATACCATGCCAAGGGTGGTGGTAAAGATTGCTAGAGTAGGGGTTGTGGTGGGCTGACATCGTACAGGGTATTGCCATGATCTCCAAAATCTTGAAAAGGAAACCCGCAATGCTCCCTCGAATGCTTTGGGTTGTGCTACGTCCAAGGTCAGCAATAAGAACGGCAGAAGAAAAGCAGATTGAGGTGTTCAGGGATGCGGAGTTATGCGCCCCGCCAGAATCGACGTTCGCAAGGGCGATACGGAGAGCTCTGCGCGCATGTATAGCCATGTTCAAACAGACGGGGCACATGACTATATACTTTGTGCAAAACGACATTAGCGATGTCGATTTCTCTTTCGATTCAAATCGAGATACATTGAAGATCCATCACAAGTGGTTGGACTTCGATACGCTGCACCGAAAATATTCGTGCAGAGATCCCGGCAACGTGGCAGTACAAGATGCAGTATTTTTCTGTGATCATATTATTGAAGAGATCCTGAGGATGTTATCAGCAACTATTTTCTCAACCGCATCTACCCCCTACCACGGAGAAATGGAAATGATACGAAATGGCTTTGGGAACACATCGGCTGGATCTGGGAGCTGTTGCACTCCTGCGACCCTACTTCTGGGTCCTAGAGTCAACTTTTTGCCTCCGAGGGATGAGCAATATCCTCCCTAGACACCTTCACCAGACCTGCGCACAAACCTGAGTTATTCGATCACTCCCAGAAGGCCAAGCCATAGCCTCAGGAACCGAAATTACGCCTCCAGGAATAAAATAAGCCGTCAACAGGAACTTACTTTGGTTCCCCGAGGTGGGAAAAAAGGCTCTAGAAGCTACGTCGGGCTTCCGGAGAGTTATATGACCCCAAAAGGCGGCTTATAGGCTCCCAGAAGCCATATCAAAGCCTCTGGGAGCAAGAGGACTCCCAGGGCCAAGATGGCACGAAGGTCTATTAGATTTACCAATCAAGTTATGGAAATCCTGTCTTCCAATGCCCGATCATCGCTTTAAATTTTAGAATCTTTTACTCGGAGAATAGCGCGCGCACAGCTGGGTAAGAACAAACAGTATCCCTGTTGTCGTATTGATAAAGGGCCTGAACTAGCGAGATCTTACCGAGCGTTTTGAGAGCATTAGCCCTGAAGTGGAGAAACAGCTACTGACATGCCCCATTTTACCAATGGGGTAACTTACTGAGGTTTGCGATCACCACAGCAGTCAATTGGTGCAGTCAGTAGACAAGAATTTGTTTAATTTTTAGCGGGCTATTGGCAGTTTAGTTGACAATAGTGATAGTGATCAACGAGTATGTTGGGGGAGTTAATCAGGCCTCACAGTGTTGAGGATCAGAACCCAAGTATTCAAGTCCATGAACTTTTCGGATCCGAGACCATTTGAAAGCCTGTATGATCGTGGTAAAAGCATCGCTGCATTGGTCACAGCATAATGAGTGAGTTCGGCTTCTTACAGATCTCATTCTACCCGAGTCGTCAACTCAACGCCTTTTTCTACTGCTCGTATAATCAGTTGGGAAGATACAATGCGTATGTAGATGCTGTGGCATTCACAGATGTATTGTTGGTGACATTGGGTGCCATGAGCAGGTACAGTGTGATATGGAGCTGTCTGTCAACGTTCAGCAGCTCACTGGTAATGAACGCTCTTTGAGGAGATATATATTTCAACCAGACACTTCCACGTTCGTTGAAAGCCTCAGAAACCCGATAAGCAGAACATTGTAGAATTTACAGCCATCAAAAAGAAAACTTAGGAAAAAAAAAAACGAAAATATATATAAACCCAATGTATCGTGATGGTCACAAGTTCAAAAATTGAGTCAACGTATGGCCAAGCTTCGACGGGTTGACGGGTCGAGCACCCGCAGTCTAGACGGACAGGCCCACAGCTCAACACAACCAACACAACACTAAAGCGAGGCTAGGAAAAAAAAGTCCATGATTTCTAGGGATGAAATTGTAGGCACTTTTCGGTGATTCAACGGTGAGTCGCTCACAGATGAGGTGATCAGAACAAGAAATATGAGCTTGTCATTGCGGATTGAATATCTCCCACAAAGCCTCAATTTAAGAGGGCCGTGAAGGATTCAACAGTCAGCCAACGTTTCTTGACCGACTCAGCATTCCTTTTTCTCAACACGACTCTTGCTCGTCTCTCCCGCTGAGCATCTAGAGGCATCAAAAATGTCGCTGCAAATAGTTGCGGTAAAAAGAAGACATGGGTTTCAATAGGCCTCAATTAGGATAGGTGTCCTTCAATGGTTCCTACCAAGCTTGTAATTGACAGAAGCCGAGAAGTCTATAAATACGTCCTCTACCCCCGGCAGTTTGCTCTACAATTCTATCATTTGGCTACACAAAGAGCAGGCTTTGCGTTGGAGGTACTTGATAAGTTCTTCTTTTGGACTCCTACTGGAATTTCCACTGTACTGACATCTATAGATACATCGTGGACCTGAAACAGGACCCGTGAGAGATGTAATTGCCACCCTATACCACTGCTACCCATGTCAGCCGATCAAAGAGAAAAAGCTTGGTTAGCGTATGTTTTTTGCGAACATCTCTCTCCGCCGTAGCAGCCAACTGAACTGATCTACTGTCCCGGCCCTGGATCTATCCCAGATGCCAAAGGACGACTTACAGGTATGTAAATCTCAGCACGATACTGTCCAAATTCAACTGACTTCAAAGACTATGCGAAACAATCAGATCCGTGCATTCCGTCCAATATACACCAGCGCAAAGCCACGGAGCGCTTTCCCGTGTCTTCTTTCAGAACACGTGAGTCATGGAATACCTCTCCGGTCTACAAGCTAATGATGGGCAGGAAACCGTGGACAGCGCACCAGAGTGAGTCCGAACCAGCGGTGCCGTCAGTGCTCCACGCAAAACCGACTTACACAATATTTCTGGCCCTGCCGCTTTAAACAGGCCCATGCAGCATGTCCTATATTAAATACTGCAACCCAAGGCCGCGGGCCAAGAACAGGACGCATAAGCTCGAGACCTTTGTTCTCCACGACAAGTTGAGTGGAATATCGCGCCTGCTGCTGCGCCGAGTCCGATGATTTCTGCCAAGTCTGTGCCCCAGACACGAACACCACTGACATCTCCATGCCATTGTAGGAGCAGCCCATCGCCAACTGCGAAAACTCTTGTGGCGAGTAATCTATTCCCGCCGAGGTCAGATCAGACACGACGACGCGCTCCATCGCGTCTACTGCCCTCCTCCTCACCGCCTTCACACCCTGCCTTCACACCTGAACGGCGGAGTGCCTCAACCTCTCGCCGTCTACACGAAGCGGTCTCCCATTACGACTGTCCAATTTCTTGTCACAGGTTGGTTCGAAACGGGAACTTGCCCGGTGCAGCGCGGCTTCTTCGAAGCGACAGCCGGAGAATGCGACGAACCTGGATAAAACAACATGGCATGATTGGTGACTGCATTGCCGAAGAGAATTAGAAGTGATCTAGTTGGTAAGCGGTTATGATCACAATCCTGATCGATCATCTGTCTCAAGCGTACACTCGGGGGATTCTTCATGAAAAACGTAAAGTACAACACCTCGTCCAGCTGGATCAACGCTTGCTGACTCGGACCTCACCACAGGAAGACACCCTCAGATTCTCACACTCGAATGCGAAGTGAGCAAATGTCGTGTCTGCTCGACCTCCCCTACAGCAATTCCATGGTATGCTCTGTTTCTTCCACATGGCTACTGGTGGCATCGACGCGTCGCTACCTCGAACTTCGCCCAGTCGATTTGGTTCATCAGATCATGCGTTGGTATGCCTACCTGATGCAAGACCCAATGGAGCGCATAGCAGTGTCTGTTTCCCGGCATTTGAACACCCACAGGGGATAGCCTACTTGCGGCTTGGATCCTTGGCGTCCAGTGGGTGACCATCGTTGTCCTCAGATGGCATCTAGCGTCTTTCGAGCCTGAAAATCCGAAGACACCGGGAGGAGCCGATGTTTCGTCTTGCTAGAGCCGTATTTTCGTACACGGCGAGGTTGTTCGTCGAGTCTGCTTGCAAGGAGAATGTGAGGCGAAAGTCCCGTCATCTCTAGCCGAATCAACTAACAATAAACATCTCAGCTTCGAATCGATGGACAAGACCGAGGACGGCCAAACGAAAGAGAGAACCCATGACCCAAGAACCACGTCTGATAGAGTCCCCCTGATCCCTCTTACTCTCCGCGTTGCTGAGCTTGTCGACATGTGCGAGCGAGCGGGAACCACTCGGACATACACGGAGCTGCATGCTATCAGGTTTTTTTGTCTTTTCCCTGTTAGACAGAAGGTTGGAAGATTTGATTCCTAAGCTTGCGTTTTTCTATCCCAGCCCGAGCACTATGTGCAAAGCCCATCTACTTTGGATGTCACTGCAGCTGCAGGTCAGTCAAGCTATGCTGTATCTTTTGCCCATACCGTCCTCTAATATATCGCTATTGGCGACGCAAGCAGGTCTTGCCAGCAAATCGCCAAAGTCTCTACGTCCCCCGAGCCCACTATTCTTTGAGCGTCGCTGATGTTTCAAACTCATCGCGTCCCGGAGGACATCTGACATATCACTGTTCGAGCTATTCACAGTGAAAGGTGGGTTTGATGTTTGTAACAGCACCACAAGAGCCCTCGGGTTGTAGGACCTCTTTGACTATCCCGTACAAACTACACTGAATTTTCTACCCCTAATAAGCGCTCATGTCATATTTGCTTTGGAAGGAGTTTAAGCGGATGCCTGCTAGGACCACACCTGTGTTAGAGCACCCCTGTGCGGATATCCCCCGACCTTGAACGGCTGTCGTGGAGAGATGTTTTTACCAGTTCTGGTTTTAGATGGCTAGTTGGACCCCAATTGGACTTCAACCGTGCTATATCAGCAGCGGAGCATGCTGTATCGCATGGCTCAGGAATACGTCCACAGAAAGTAAGTACCGTTTCTTCATCGCTGTAGTGGACATTCTACGAGAGCTTGGGCGGACTGTGAATCGTAAGTACTGATGGAAAATTATTCATAAAGTTGCGACGGCTCCTACATGTAGAAGGAGCTGATCAGATATTCTTGAGCCAAAGCTTCCCAATGACAGGTTTGAACACGAGGGAAAGCTACTCTCACTCTCGCAATCGCTATATGATGTAGGCATTCTAGTGTAGAATAGGTTCAAGTCACTAGCAATAGTCATCGCAAGCAATTTCTTTGACGACGCAAGAAAAGAGCCTATCGCATAATCATCTTGAATTGAGCCCACGATTCGGATTTTCAAGACACATCACATGGCTCTACACCCGTAGGTCTGATCTTGAGCGTACAGTATGTTGCGTGATCATAGCTGAGCATTTTTTGAACTGAATCATCTTAATTGAGTTGGAGGCTGCACATCAGGGAGTGACGAAAGGGGATCAAAATCGCCTTGCGGAATCAAAACAATGCAATTGAAGTTTCTATGATGCGGGTGACATGGCAAGAAACCGCGCTGCCTCCATGAGACGTTGGCCACCCCTCTCTTCACCGCCCGACCATTCACTACAACAGTGATGTTTCGCTACACACATTTCACCACATCGACATCAACACATCAACGCATCAACACATCAACACATCAACACATCACCAACTCTCACCGACTCTCACCGACTCTCACCGACTCTCACCGACTCTCACCAACTCTCACCAACTCTCACCAACACTCACCAACACTCACCAACACTCACCAACACTCACCAACACTCACCAACACTCACCAACACTTACCAACACTCACCAACACTCACCAACACTCACCAACATCACAACAAACATTCCATCAAAACAAGCATCCCAGCACAACACTCTCGTCTCTGTTTGCTCTACGCCAGAATGAGAGTGCCAATTCCATTACGGCGAAGGGACTATCGGACCGCAAACTATCAATGCAGAACAATTGGGAATACGTCCTTTGGTAACAAGGACACTTCAGTTGTGATTTATAATTTTGGCCATTAAATTTGGGATGATCTATCTAGGGCTCATTCTATCTATCCAATGATGATCCTTCGGAATACAAAACAGATGAGGAAGATGTTGGGCAGGTCTTTGCTTCTTCGAATACTCTTGAATACTCGGATACTGGTCCCCAGCACCACGGAGAGGTGCCTGCACATTGCTATGGAGCCATAGCAAGTCATTGGCGAGCCAAGTCTTGCATGACTGGGCGCATTTTTACAGTCACAGGGCTCATTGGCTGTGAGGGAGCACATTTTTACATACACAGGGCTCATTAGCTGTGAGGGAGCGCAAGTCTTACATCGCTGGACTCGTGGCAGCGACATCCGTGGTCACGGAAGCTCTGGAGTCCTTGGTTACGCAGCATCTCCCTGCGAGGATTGTTGTTCACGCAGACCTATCCTGGAATTTCGCACTTGGCTGATCACTGCTTATCTGACTATTTCCATATCGGCTTTAGCAGAGCAAGGGTCCACCTTCCGACTTCCCCGAAATTATTCCACCCTTAGCTTCCCTGCTCCACTATTGATCGAGTTCGGTTCGGGAGAAGCCTTCCGGGTGTTCCAGGCCATCCCGTGGCTTACAAACTGTAGCTTTGCTTCTTCAGATCATCAAGAGGAGGACAAAACCAGTATTACGCAGGCTTAGTCAAGACACATCGAGCGAAGGCACATGTTTTTCGGTAATCAGATCTCGTAAAGAGGTATTCGAAAACAGATTACCCTAGACACACTTGTTTTCTTTCTCAAAGACCCAGTAATGGGCCAGGTCTAAATCGCCAAGGTCTGAAAATACAATGAGGCCAATCATACATCTATGTTGCCTCCAAAAGGAAACAATGCCTAGTCGTATATAGCTTAGCGTTATCATAGTGGGGCTATGGGGCTATGAATGTGTATTTGAGGTAATCCACTAGACTGAAAACTCCGATTTTTAGGTGACGTTATATTGGGATCAACAGCCCGGGCTGGGGGCTAAAAAATCATAGCAAGAAGCTCCTTTTAAATCGCGTCGACTTGACTGTCAGTCAATATTTGAAAAGTTTGTTCTTCCGAAGACATCCCTCCGGTCGTTGCCATTGCAACCACAAGGACGAGTCGGGAGGAAGCCAAATTATTTGTGTTCTTGCCTCATTCTCCATCTTCTATCTGGCTTGCCATAATGCCAAATGCAACCAAGTCCAGTCGAAATTTGACTGATTTGTGTCGACCAGTTAAGAGACGACGTCTTCAACGTGAAATCGATACTATTCTTTCGGTGAGTCAGGCACTTCACCCTTAGTTCCCTCCTAGAAGACAAACTAACTCTGCTAGGAGTCCGATGGAACAATCGAGGACCACCAGCTTTGCGACCATTTGATCGACACCACTACAGATTCAAATAAAAGGCTCAGATCCGAACTCGCAGAAACCCGGGGGCAATTGGCAAGAGTTCAAAGAGACTACGATGAACTGGAATCTGATCACTCACAGTGTCCCTACTGGATTCAGAGGAACGAGTCTCTTGCTACGACTTTGGATGATCGTTGCGAGAAGCTCGAGAAAGAGAACGAAAGACTCCAAAATATTTGCGATGAGTTGACCTCTGAAATTCGACATCTTCGTACTCAAAACTACGATGAAGTCGACAATACGGATAGGGAGGGGCAGGATGATATTCAGTAACCATTTCATGAATGAAAGTCGAGTGATATTCGCAATTGGTTATTTTTCTTGGTCCGAGCTGCTCACCGGCTGAAGCTTTAGTTGAAAACTATGAGAGGTCAGATCGACCACAGAGGGGACGAGTACGTTGTGAAACGACTTCGTGCTCACTACAAGGATTAATAAGATTCTGTCCAACCATCGCCCCTTCTTCGCATGACCAAGCGTCTGGCAGTAACGAAGAATGCAAATATGGAGATGGCTATCACCAATTGCAGGACATCTTCGTTAGCTGACCGGCAAGGCCTTAGGATCGAAAGGTGATTGAAAGGCTCGTCACTCTTAGTGGAACGAAAACGATATGAGATCGTTGGTGTAGCAACCGAATGTGATATGCAGGCTACCCCCGGTTATATATTACTTTCCTCGTAGTGATACTTTGAGTATCGCGTTCCGCTTCTTAAGCGCGCTTAGGGTCACGCCAAGGCCTGTCATGACCGCCTAATATCCGTGGTCACAGCTATGCTGCTTTCATGGCGCGCAGCTCCGAAATCGGTTTGACGCTTCGACGGAGTCCCAAGACCACTTCTGCAATCTTGGTCGTGGAAGGACTGTAGAATCTACCCTGTGCTGCTTTTCCATATTATCCAACTATTTGGATCTACTGTTGGACATGTCGCCCACTTCCCCTCGCAACTCCCTCGGTAAATCCCTCAACCTTGGCAGTCCAGTAGGATGTGATCGGTTCCTAGGTAGGGATCCAGAGAGCCGCCGTGTTTAACTCACTGGTAAGATGCGGCCGATCTGGCCCACGTGACTACCTATTCCTACTGCCCAAAAGATTTAGGTGGAAAATCAAGAACGGGAGGCATTTTAAAGAGACTATCCACGAGCATAGGGAGCTGGTCAAGGGAAATGGGCAGGTAGCTCTTTACTTTCCAATCTTCGTAGTATGATCGACGATCCATGGCTCCAGCGTGGGGGCCAAAGTTAGAGAGGCCTGGCCAATCTTTAGGCGCTGACGGTGATCGAAACGGTCGGGATCTGCCGCAGCAGGGCCATATTCCGTACAACAATTTCAGAATTTGTGGAAAATAGCTAAAGGCATTGAGAAGCTCCTATCCGCACTACCCGATACGCCATACCGGCAGGAAGTAAAAGCGAATTCTTTGGGTTTGTCCATCGTTTGGTTGTACCCTGAGAAAGATACTTGGTCGCTAGTGGGTAGCCGGGGCAAATTCCGATATTCCCGATACGCCAAACCATCAACGGCCCGCGTGCCCGGAGATTGACTGGAATTATCTTGACCCTCTGGAGACTGTATATGGTTTCCGAGACCTACATCACTTGCTGCAATGGTAACATAGACCCTAGCGGTTTCCTAAGGATGTGGTCTTGCGCATTGGTGTACTGCATAGGGGCAGGTTAAATGAATTGAGCTGAGCAGTCCGGCTTCCTTTCTTTCGTTAACCTCTACGGTCAAGCGCTTGGGACGCGATTGTCTTTTCTTTTTCACCGAGGTAAATGATATATCAATCACGTCGCCTGTCCCTCTTTATCATACACGTTGAGTTTTTTTCAACATGCCCTCCTTGCTTTCACTTCCTCCAGAGATCGTCGCGCAGATATGTGGTTACCTCGCACTTAACGACCTACCTAGCGTTTATGAGCTGGCCCTAACAAGCAAACATTGCCACGCCACCGCTAGCAAATACCGGTTTCCCCATGTCAAACTTACTATCGTGACTGTGGATCCCAATCCGGGGACTCGGAGTTGAACACCAGGCTTTGGATTTTTGGACGACGCCAGCGGTCTTCCATAGCTGCATATTTTCATTCTTACGAAAATATTTTACTTTTACCTCAATCCAAGTTCAATTTCGACGAGGGGCCAGGGGAAATGATTTTACACACACATACTGTACCTCCAAGCGGGAAACTAAAAATAATACACCTCCTGGCTGAGTGACGAGTCGACAAATACAGTGATATTACTTGAAAGGTGGGATATCATGGCAGGTATCTAATAAAAATACAGTACGGTTACTGGCCTCCAATATTGTGGAAAAAGCAGATGGCATTAGACTTTGATGTTCGCGAAACATGAAGCAACTGACTTATGGTAGAGCTACCAAACTAAGGAAGGGGGAGGCTTGGAACAAAAATCAAAAGTCCACCACTCACTTGCGTCCTCACACAGCGAGTGAACTAAGACTTAAGAGACCGAAAATGACAACTTTAAGCGTAGGCAAACAATGACCGTTGACTGCCTTCATATCTAACAATCCATTGTAGAGCTCGGGAAGATCGACGAATCCGAAGAGGTCGCAGCGGTCGATGCCGCTGCCGCAACTGACACATGGCCGGATGTAGCGTCAGATGAAGTTGGCAGAGGTCTTGTGCTTGAAGTCGAGGTACATATACTGACACCGACGGTACAGGAGCTGCCCTTTTGAAGAGATTTATGGATTCTGCAGCTCGCTTCGTCTCCCTGGTCGTTGTGAAAGTAAAGCAGACCACTTTGATACACTTCAACCCACGCAGAATGTTGGTAAGAGCCACACAAATTGACTTTAACTGGGTTGGACTCGGATCTTGTATCATAGTGTTTTGTACTCAGATCTTGAAGCTGTTAGAAATGCTCTTCATCGTCAGTGGGTTTCTTACTGGAGCAGAAGGCGCCTTCAAGAGGTGCAAATGGCTCTGAGACACCAGTGCAGTTGAAATTTTCCGTGGAATACATGAAGCACTGGCCTTCATAGTCAATGATCTGAAGGGTCCCTCCGAGAGCCACTGAGATGGAAGTGAAAAAAGCCAGCAAAAGACTCATGTTCATACTGATCTTAGAGATGGACTATCAGAGTTCAGTT
>NW_019173387.1:0-13529 GCF_001773325.1 Penicillium arizonense | reverse complement strand
CGTTGCAGTCGAAGCTCTGTGATGTCGCCAGAGACTTCCTCTGCGCAAGATGGCACCGGCAACGGCAGGCCGACCAAGTTGGCCAGCAGTGGCATGAAGCCGCCGTCCGCAACCAGGCGCGAGTACCACATGGCTCCAGAATGGCTTCTCCATCAGTCATTGTACAGCGGGGCCAGCGTCAGAGGTCGTCAGCCTCCAGGCGCCGCCCTGCATCAGACAACACTGACCCGTCACCTCGCGGGCTCAGACAAGATCCGCCGGTGCGCCCGTCAACCAACCCCGAGCCAGTGCAGCCATTCAATCCATTTGTGACCTCCACAATGCTGCGGACGAACAGTGTTCCATGGCGCGTTTCGCCGGCCCAACCGGCTATTCTGGCGTCGGTCGCTAATATCTGGGCGGGTTTCCAAGAATTGACGCTCCAGAGTCTCACCCCGAGTGAAGAGGTCGACAGCATCCACTGTGTGTTCTGCCTGACCGAGGATGAAGACCATGCAAATGAGTGCGTGATCTTGCGCTGCCATCAGTGCCGAGCGCTCTCTCATCTATCTTGCGTGGAAGAGTGGTTGGAAAGGCGAGATACAGGCTTTAGCACCTCCTGCTGTGTGTGGTAAGTTTGGATGACCTTGTTTCTGCAACGACCAGGATACTGATGACTACAGTCGAAACGAAGGTGCCCTAGACGCCTTGATTCGCCCTTTACCAATACCCTCGTCGGATGCCGAAACACATTCCGTTTTGACAGCAAGTGGATCGTCTCCCGATGGAGAACCTGCCACCCTCGGGATCTTATCATCAAACGATCCTCAAAGTCAGCCGCGTCAGCGGWCAGTGGGATCCCCAGGTGTTTCAGTCGAAGAGAGTGGCCCCCGTCGATCAGCTAGACTAGCAGGGGCTCATCTACCGCGAGACCCTTCCACCTCTGCACCGCTTCGCCGGTCGGCACGACTGAATTCCACTCAGCGTATGTGATATAGGTTATAGGCGAGCTATGACGGAAAATGGGAAAAGCAAGTGAATCACACGCGAGTACACGTGACCTGGCACTCGGCATCGTGATCAGCAATGGTCATAGCCGTGATATAGAATTCTGAAGCAAACTTGACAGAAATGATATCCTGATTGTTAAACTCCAAAGTACAATGCGACCGTTTCTTCTTTGCAAGTGCTGGACACCATTACACCTTAGCCAATAGCTATTGACTGCTTCGCCAATTCCGAAAATGTCTTAGCTCGATACTGTATAGGTAGATAAAAGTTCTGTTTCCATCATGCCCAACGGCGGTGACTAAGGAAACGCAGACACGGATTCATCTCAGTGGGGCCGTGTCGCATAAGGCGGATATTGTTGGCAGGAAAACGCAACCAGCAGGCTGGCGAGAGACTGACAAACTCTTATGCTTGTTAAAATGACTCTGGAATCAATAAGTTGACCTTGGGAACCTCAAAAGCATTTCTAGGAGCTGTTTATCCCCTAGGAAATACGCTTTAGCTCCTGGGTCTATTTCTATTTCTAGGAAATTGAGATCTACCCCTGGGATCTTCACTCTACGTTCCTGGCTGAATACGAAACCGGCCCTGGGAATACATTGGCCAGATCTGGGAGCTGTGACGCCCCTGGGAGCTTACTTTAGGGTCCTAGAGTAAATACCTTGCCTTCTGAGGTCGCAGAAAGCCCTCACAAGACACCTTCACCAGACGTGCGCACAAATCTGCGTCATTCGATAACTCCTAGAAGGCCGCGCTATAGCCCCAGGAGCCGCGATTACGCCTCCAGGAATTAACCAAGTCGTCAACAGGAACGCGGCTTTGATTCCCCGAGGTTGGGGGTACTAGACCCCGGAAGCTATGTCGGGTTTCCTGGGGGCTACGTGGCTCCTAGAAGCTGCTTCTTTGCTCCCAGAACCACTTCAAAGCCCCCCGGGAGCAAAAGAACTCCCAGGGCCAAGACATGAGTTCCTAGCACTGATAGAAACGTCAATAGGAACGTGACTGGTTTCATTATAGTGACAGTGAATAGTCTTACAAGCTACAAAGGAATGCCGTGCTATCGATTCTAGCTTCACGCCACGGCCTAGTGCTTTTTGAGTTTCACATAGCGGTGGCTCCGAATGGTGTTGGTTCTGAATGCTCAACGTTTAGTATCCACCATGCAACACAAATACATCCCTTGGGATGTTGGAGGATCCCAACGACTCATAGGATATTTATCCCACTGGTTCTCATCAGATAGTAATGCAATTTCCGGATTCTTAGAGCTCCCGGGAGCCACTCAGCTGATTGGAGAACCTCGTAGGCACAGCTGGATGGACATAAACGATCCTCAATGTATACTGTTCATGGGCTATGGCTAAGACTGATTTACTTGCAATTCCATCATCTTCATTTCTTGGCCCGAGTAGGGGAATATTGCTTGTCCAAGAGGGATAGACAAGCAGGAAACAATCGCGTACCTAGTAAGACATGCTGGCCTGGCAGTTGGTCACTCTATCTCTTGCCACAGTGGGCAAGTCCCTAGAGCTGCATACCTCCTAGGGGCCAACAATATGCTCAAGAGGATATCCCTTCATCCTTCATTTTACCGTAGTCAGCTCACTCCGAGCCTTATTTTAAACGTTAATGAACGGGAATGGACCGATCCAGAGACATGAAAAATGTGGTATATCTTTGGAAGGACGCAGCATTGCGGCTCTCCTGAATTTGAACTAGACTCAACCCAAACATACCATGCCATTTAAACACATAAGTAGGGGATTTTATGGGTGGGTGTTTCCACTGACTCTGGTCCTAGGACCGATAGCATACATACATACGTGTTCCACCTGGAGTATATATATTGGACTCACACCCGAGAAAAATGAGGCAACCACACTCCAATTTGCTACATTCACATCGTTTGATAGCAATGGATTGCAAAGATTCCTTACTCTGGGCTAAATATGGTTTGTATGTCCCTGTGTGATCAATATGCCTTGCTGACAGCAATTAGATTGGAAACATGCGGAGCATTTTTTCCTTGCTTTTGAAACACAGTCATTGTTGAAAAAGCTGAGAGAAAATCGTCGTATCATCAAAGCGATGGTGATCTCGAAACATCTACACATGTCGTCTCACGCCCTTGGTAATAAGAAGGCACTTTACAAAGATGCTTCTTGCCGGGCCAAAGCCTTCCGACATCAGGTCAAGAATGGGCTTTTATCTACAGCAGAGGTGGAAGAGAAAAGATAAGTTGTCTTTAGTCTTTATGCTCATGCTATGAATGACCTTGAAAGTTGGACCGGTAAGGGTTGCAGACTGTTAGTAACGCAACATTCGGAGACTAACTTTTTGCAGAGTACCGGTTTCCATTCTATTGGACATGAGCATAGATTACAGTCAACGACAGAGCCGCCATACCGTGTTTTCAAAACACCCACGAATGACAGCTGTGTTATCGTCAAATAGCAAGCAAAGGAGAGGCATCGAGCATCCCGTGCCATTCGCTTTCCTACTTCAACAAGTATGATTAGCTGATCAGAATGCTTTTTTGCTTCTGTTTATTTTACACTGTCTCGTTCTTCTAATATAGAGTAATCAGCATGTAAGGGGTGGAGGATACTTTGCAGTCTCAACTATATGTAAGTTACATGTACGTTTCCTCTCTTGGCAGTTCACATGGGCCATGATTCATTGAGGATGATATCTACGAATTGGAGTAAAAGGAACATCCGGGGTTTCGGATAGTACTTCCTGTTGATGGGCAATTCTTGTTGACTAGTTTAGAGGCGTTCTTAAGACTACTTGCATAGACTGCTCCCTAGGAATCGTTCGTTTAAGTAGATGGCGAAGACTCTAGTGATGTACCATAGAAAGCCCGGCCGTATTACGGTCTGCTTCCAGAGCTCTAATCATCGTCTATGCAGTATGGGGAGACCGGTCTCTTAGCGAATGGGTGCTATAAGCGTAATTTACGGTGGCTTCGGCGCCGATCCTAGGAAATCTGGTCATATAGTATGCCCAGGTGGAGCTTTCACTGTATGCGGCGCGAGACTGATCTCCACTTAGCCAAAGTGCATGCTAATGGTTGGTATTTCTTTTTATCTCGATTTCCTCTTTTGATTTTCACTTTTTTCTTTTGAGTTCTCTTTTCACTGGGCTTCAGAGATATCCTCCTCCCTGCAACGAAATCTTAGAGCCATGTTGTCTCAGGCACGGTCAAGGATCCCGTTACCAGTTGCTTGAAATTGATTCTCCTTTTATTATTCATTCTGCCCTGGTTATATATAAATTGAAGAAAACTGCAATAGGTTTGGGGCCGGATGCGAATTCATAGGAGCACCGGCCGGCCATATTGGACGTTGGATTCCATTGTGACGTGGCTTGATAGGCAAGTTAATTGGGGTTCCTTACTAAACGTGTAGCCCTGATAAAGTCTACATTCCTCTACGCAGTACTATTTTAAGCAGTATGCCTTGGCGTCATTTCCACAGTCCCGTCGTCTTGTCCCATTGAAATGCCAGATTATCCAGATGCAACAAAATGTATCAGAATCAAGATGAATAGCACAGATCCAAAGGCGGCCTGGCCAACAGCTCCATAGTACATGACGATGTAGTATTGAAACAAACCATCTCTGCCAATAAACTCAAATGAGGATCGAAGGCCGTTAATGCGGCCGGCAGCATAACCTCCTAAGGAGATAACAGGTAAGCTCAGGAGGAATGTCATGCAGCCATAGCAGATTCGAGCCTTGCAATCCTCTCGCAGCCATCTTGGGTGAACCAAAAGAAGTATACCGAAAATGGAAAGCACTGCTGAGATGAGGGCCGTGATAACCATGCTAACGACAATGTTGCTCATGAGCTTCTGGAATGTGATGTCTAGCATAAAATTGTTGGCGTTGACGAGGTCAGGCTTTGCACGGTTTCGCAGGACGTCCGCGAGATGTGCAGAAGCTGAGCTGAGAGTGGCAAGTCCCAGCCAGATGATTGTAAGAAAAGAGACGACCAGTCGCATTCGGATCATGCCATTAGTGAAGAAAGAAGTCATTGTTCACAGAAATGGTTTCTCGATTTCAAAAAGGTGAGCTGGGTCTTGTTCAGACAAGTTCTTGTATAATGAGAGAGTGGAAGCAGAACATGAAGTGGTCAATAACTCCGGACACAGTCTATTTATACTTTCCAGTATGTGTTGTGTGCTCCGTGTACACAAAGCTTGCCTGTTCAATAAAAGACATAGCCAATCCTGAGCTGCGCCAAACGCCCTTTGTATTGCCCGCTGCCTAGGTGACAATCTGCATGAGTTCCTCCGCGATATACGTTCTTCGACTTAGATTCCTACCCCTTTTTGGCCGGCGGCTTCGCAGAAGGTTTTCGGCCTCTGGAATAAAAGGTAGCTCCTAGTATCACCCGTGAATTCTGTCAGGGATATACACGAAGCATACAGGTAAAATGGAGATATGATCTGCATGACCCACGTGGTGCATCTGGATTGCCCGGAACGGGAGGAAGCCTCTCTCTTTTAGTCCTTTTTTTAAACCCGAGATCCACCACGCTTGATCCATGAGTAGGAGTACTCACATAGTAAGGGTCCGGGTAACCAAGTCTCGCTTCCCAGGAGCCTAAACCGCTCCTGGAGTTCTGCTAATAATTTCATACCGTACAAGAACCAATGTCATCCTGCATTCTGAGTCCAGACATATTGCCACAAGATGTATCTTCTGATACATATAAGATAGTCAAGAATTCTCTTCATCTCTCAGATTTCTATTCAAGTCACACAACAGGCCAATTCTACACGAAACAAGCCGTAGTCAGCTCCTCTTAACCCCAACATTTCAATGTGAGTATGCCCGCCTCCACTATTTACTACACGACTTGGTACATGAGTTAATACTAACGTAACGGATAGATGTTTCTCCTGAATCTTCCTGTTGAAATGCTTCTTTGCATAGCGGACAGCCTGGATCAAGCCAGAGATTTGTTTGCACTGGCTTGTCTCAATCATGCAGCAAATGACCTTTTCGTCGACTATCTGTACACGTTCAACGTCCGACACCAACGCAGCTCTGCCTTGTTCTAGGGAGTCCGCCGAGGCAAATCGAAATTTGTAAAAATGATGTTAGACGACTACGGAGCGGACGCCAACACAACGGAACATAGATCTCGCACACAAATTTTTCATGCAATGCGCACTAAGAACGAGACAATTATTCGCACGCTTCTTCTCAACAAGAGAGCGGATATCAATTGGCAAGATCAACGCAGGCAGACCCCACTGGTATATGCCATTGAAAGGAATCTTCTGTCTACTGCATCACTTTTACTGGATTTTAATCCATGTCTGAATATAACGGATGACAAGAACCGGTCTGCTATTTGGTACGCCATCGCGTTCTGCGATGAGAACCTGGTGCAAGTCCTTCTGGAACGGGGTAGCGATATACGAACGCCAGATTACAAACGATTTTCGCCATTCAGCCTTGCTATTGCCAAGAAAACCCCGAGAATTACCCGGCTGTTACTCCTACATTCAGATCCCAATTCAAGAAAGACCCTATTGGAGGATGTCACTATCAGAAACCGTCTGCTCCGTCAGGCTGTACAGGCAAGCCTTCATGATCTCATCGCGCTACTCGTTGCCCATTTTGCAGATCCCAATTCTAGAAATAGAGATGGTCAGAGACTGTTGCATCAAGCCACGAAAAAGGGTGACAGGGAGGTAGTCCAACAATTGCTCGCCTATGAAGAGATTTCCATCAATGCAAGGGACAGACGGTCCTGCACTCCTCTCCACATCGCAGCAGAGCATGGATGCACGTCGGTAGCCAAGTGTCTGCTGGCCAAATGCGGTACAGATTCCAACGCAAGAGACAGTTACGGTCGCACCGCCTTCCACCTCGCAGCAGAATATGGCAATAAGTCGATCACAGGGCTTCTTTTAGCCTATGGTGCTGTGGATATCAATGCTCCAGATGCTATTGGAGCAACTTAGCTGCATATGCAAAACACACTGCTATTGTCCTACAGATTCTCGCAGAATATCATGTAGACGTCAATGTGGCCGGTCAAACTGGCAGGACAGCTCTTCATCATGCGGCGAGCACGGGAAACATACCGATCACATGTGTCCTTATCGCCAATGAAGATCTCAATCACAACGTTCGCGACGATCATGAATGCGCCCCCCCCCAACCTACGCTGCTTCCAATGGTGGTTTACGCATGGTGGAACTCTTCCTCGCAAGGGAAGACATACAAGTGAACGTGCAACAGGCGCCTCCACTGTTCCATGCTGCCAAAAAGGGCCATGTGCAAGTTGTACGCCGATTACTTTGCTTTGATACCATCGACATCAATCAGCAATTTTGGAACAGCTCACCCCTCTGTTTTGCCTCCGAGATGGGCCACCCGGAGGTTACAAGGCTACTCATTGAACACACAACCCCCCCCCGACCTCAATCTCAGAAATTATATGGGAGACACTGCACTTTCCTTGGCCGCGTACCATGGTCATTTGGCTATTATAAATTTCTTCCTGGAGGAAAATAGACTGGATGCTACCGCTACTGATAAATTCGGGGACACGGCGTTATGCAAAGCAGCTCGGAATGGACACGAACAGGTTGTCAAGCGTCTCTACAGGGACACTCGTGCAAAATGTGCTAGTGATGTGAAAAGGGCCATTGAAGCAGCTTCCAACTGTAGAATTGCGCTCTACCTTAAAAGGTCACTTGGATGAGGAGGGCAACCTTTGCACTTGGCCTTGAACTACAGGTAGGCTGTGATTGCTTTGTTGGATTCATCTTTCAGCGTCTGGGCTCCAACAAATCATGTAATTCACGCACATCTCCCCTAAATATGGTTATCAACGCGCCCGACAATATTTCCATCTCTTCGTTGTCTTACTTCTACAAGAGTAGCTCGCTTGTACCTATAAACACCCTCCAATGTGCAGATTTGGGTCAAATCATCTCCTCAAATTACGCTATCGGTAAATCAGGGTTATTGCACAGGTGGTGATAGCTTAAGGGTAGAGTGGCATGACAGGCGGTACTTTCTTTGATAGTGAGTTAACTCGCAGAATAATTTGACTTTCTAAATGGAAATTGTAGGCACAACTGGTGGGTGATCAAACATTGACTTGCTCACAGATGAAGTGATCAGAAAAAGACATGTGAGCTTGTTATTGCGGATTGAACATTTCCCTCAAAACCTCTATTTAAGAGGGCCGTGAAGGATTCAACAGTCCGCCAACGTTCCTTGAGCGACTCAGCATCCATGTTCTTTGAGGCTCTGGCTAATTCCTCTTCCTCTACTTCATAAAGCATCAAACATTTGCAGAGGAAAAATGGCTTTAAGCAGCCCTCAATAGGAATAGATTCCCTTCAACATTTCTTACCCAGCTTGCAAGTGACAGAAGCCGAGAAGCCTATAAGTACGTACTCTACCCTCGGTAATTTGCTCTACGATCAATTTACTTGGCTCTGTAAAGTTGCAAGCAAGCACGACTACGACTGTTTCATTCGAAATGAGTGGAGACCACTGTCTCAAGAGCTGGGCACGCCTTGGCTTGAATCCACTCCGTCTTCCTTGCACATAGGATTCCACTCAGTATTCTCTCTGTCCTCTCGATTGCTATTGAGTAGTTCCTTTTCTAACCCGCATTAGGTTAGATCACGAGATTCTCAGCTTCTATAACTGGGCCAAGCCACAGGAAATTGAAAACATTTTCCGCAGAGATCTCCTCGAACAATTGAATACTGCATTCCAAAGTCGATACGCTGGCATTGAAACCATGCCTTTGGCTCTTTTGCCTCTGGTATCTATCTGCCTACTGCCGATATTGACCTTGTGCTACTGTACTGTCAGACACGTTCAGGCGCACAGGAGTGCGTTCATTTGGCGAAAGGAAAGGACATATATGGCCAGGTAGGACGACAAGCGCGTCGATGGCGTGCCGCCAGAATCAAACGCCCCAGGCCTGATCTCAAGAATCTTCCCAGCTCCCTAGTGTCAAACAGGCTCTTTGGCATGCCGGATATCGTACCAATGGGAAAATGAAACATGACTTGAACTTGAGAGAACGGAGATAAGGCGCCGCCTAAGTGGCTCTTTTTAGCTTCGGACCGACGCCCGCAACGACTTTCTTTTGACTTTTCTTTACATGATTATTTGTACGATGATGCCCCTATTTGGAATTGGGCGGGTATTTGTGATTTGCATGTGAAACAGGAGACATGCTCTCCGCGGTGGTTTCGTGGGGTCAATTGTATCTATTCCGGTGCTTCGCCATTGTGCCAACTTCTCAACGATGAGAAGTGATTGACCAATGCAATCTGGAACATAGGCTTTCTTTGAGCCCGAGAAGACAAGTTGCCCATGTATTTCTAAGATACTCCGGCCACTTCCTCACTCATTTACCCGTGTCTAGATGCTGGCTTGCCTAATGAATGGTTGATTCGCCTCGTGCATATCAACATTTTGGAAGCATATTATTCTTTCTTCTTCCGTTGATACCTTAATCCACTC
This sequence comes from Penicillium arizonense, assembly GCF_001773325.1. Taxonomy (NCBI): domain Eukaryota; kingdom Fungi; phylum Ascomycota; class Eurotiomycetes; order Eurotiales; family Aspergillaceae; genus Penicillium; species Penicillium arizonense. Next base: position 4,021 of record NW_019173387.1, on the reverse strand, counting down.
AGTATACGCTATATACAGTTTCTGAGAGAGGGCTCGAGGATCAGGTGCTGTGTTAAAGCAAGGTACGTATATCCAGTGGGCATTTGGAGGGCTTTCATCGACATGATTTGAGGTTCGTGGTAGGGTCAGGGGGTTTAGCCTGGCACGCAGTTTCCCCACTAGTCTGAAAGTAAGAGATCCTCAAAACAGGTAGATATATCTCTGTCTGTTTTGTAATCTGGGGACCTGTGAATTGCCTGTTCGAATTAGTTTTGCCCTTTTAGGTTTAGCGCCCTAATACGCTATTTTGTGACCTCTCCCGACGTCGCCTCGACATAAAAGACCCGACCTCACCCTTTCGGCCTCTCCCTGGAACCCATCTATCTTGCACTCATCGCCGCCCCCTTTCTTTCCTCTCGCCCCCACCGACCATTGCGCCTTGTTACTGCCCGACGCACTGTCCTTTTCATTTTATTGGAGATGTCGCTCGATCCGAGCCCCAGCTTGTTCTCGCTCCTCGGGCTGGAATGGTAATTGCACAGGAGCAGAACCACCGGAATGATCCAGCCCGCAGCGGCATCGTGTGGCTTCAGTTCGATACTCCTACTCCTTCCCCAAAGGAGTGACTGTGTACCATGCTGCGAAGCCATCTAGGTTTTCCTCTGCCAGTGAGCCTTGTTCGTCTCTGATACCGCCGGCCTCCTTCACTTCTGTAAAGCGCCGGTGTACCCTCCGCGCCGCATGCCCAGCTCCGTCCGCTCTATCCGAAGTTAAATTGCACAGTCCCGGCGTCACAGATGGCTCTCGGTTGCCTGGCCACGAATATGAGCCAGTTGTCGTCATCGTCGGTCTCTCCGGTTCCCTCTACACCAATCGATAAATATTCGAAAGTACAGCCCAGTGATATAGGCCAATAGCGAAAATACCGCACACGCCCCTAACCTCGGTCGGTGCTGCATCTTGCGGCCAATGCTAGACAGCGACTGCGAAACTATATCATGATCATACCATCACTTCCCTAATGGAGAAACGGCTTAGAATGGGCCGGTGACTAGTGTGGGCATGCATCGCAAGGGTCATCAGCGAGCGCAGCGGGAATCCTTGCCAGTGAACCATAGCCCGTGGTTGTTGCCTGTGAAACTGGCATGGTCTGGCTTCCTTGGATGCAATGGCCTGGATTGCAAGATCTGGTTGAGATCGTCTGCGCTTGGTAGAAGAAGGATTTTAATTGTATCGCACATTCCGATCGTTCGGGGCACAACCTCAGGAAGCGATTTGAGAAAATCCAATATCCATTGAGCGTGCCTGGATGGCCAACTTCTGAATTAGGGTGATTTATTTCGCGCTGGTAAGGAAGGCGGCTGATTATGTTAACCACACATGATATTTCTAAAGTATCGAATTGCGCATTTAACAGGCCCCAGAGTAAAGCAGCGGATAACTAGACGTTGGACTCGGCCTCGAAAGCAGAGTCGTCTAAGCACAACATACAATCTGATATATCAATATCACCATCAACTACAGCAGAAGATGTTCGAGTATCAGTCAATCCACAAAGTGTGCCACAGTGTAGGCTGACAAGCTCCACTCAATGTTTTGTTCGAGTCTAAGGGCTACATAAGGCGTCTATTTCGATTCTTTGACGCAACCTCATAAGTTCTGACAAATCCACTCGTCCTGTGCTAGTTTCCTAGCGGAACTTCGCATGCCTGGCTCCCACTGCAACATCTTCCTTATTAGATTCAAAAACTTTAGTTTCTCCTCTCCTTCGAGAGTACTTTCTCTCTGCTCTAGCGAGCTCCGAGCTCTTGATGGGATTTCAGCACAGAAGTCACCTAGAAAACCAGGTAAAGTGAGCGGGTTTCAGATTTAATTCAAAAAAAAAAAAAAAGGGAAAAAAAGACTAAGCAATTTCCTACCTTCACTAGAGAAGAACTTGTGGCTTGACTTCCCTTGGGCAAGCAGACTGAGTGGAGGGGGCCCGAGGAGACTTATCATCTCGCTGAGATGAGCTCGACTTCGGTAAGTCTGAAATTCCGCGTCGTACCCAGTGAACAATGACTCGCTTTCAAACACGTCCCAAATCTGTGATTTGAGGTCTTAGAAATATCGTACCTGTATCATCAGACCGATTTTCTTACCATACATCCCACATTCCATATATCAACACTATAAGTCCATGGGGCTTCCAGTATCACCTCCGGGGCTCGATAGATATTAGGCTGGATGTCTTCGAAATGCTCTATGCCTCCAGGCATAGCAGAGCCAAAGTCGCATAAGACGGGGGCTCCCCATTTCCTGGGCATCCTGAGTTCCCGGGATACGTAGATTATTCTTCCATCTAGTTCCTTCCTTGGGGAGGGAGTTTCAAGCTCCCTTCCTTCAAACTCAGAGAAGACTGAGTCATCCGCGATGCCGAACATAATGTTGTCTGCTTTAATATCTAACAGAATGATCGTGTCAGTTAATACAAGAAGTAGATAACGATAGGAGAGCACTGACCAGCATGTATGATTTTGCATTCTGTGTGCAGATAGTCTAGCGCCAGAAACAGGCGCTGAAGCACAAATGCCAAAACTGGTTTCGGTAGCTGCCGTATCGGATTGCGGTGTAAAAATGTCAACACACTCTCCCACAACGGAGGATGCACGAGACATCTATGTTTGTCTTCAGGACCATCAACATCAAATGAGTCAAGTAGCGATCTGACAGCATTGCGACCTGGGTGGACTTTCGAGGCTCCCTCTATGCGTTGGTACATCTTGAGCTCGTCATCCAACTGCTGTCCCAAGGACGTGGAGTTGATGAATATTTTTAGAGTAACGTAACGACGGCAGCTATAATAAAGTGTGATCTGTTCAGTATTGACCATCTCCTTTGATATCAGCGCCAGGTGAGTCTCACTTCATGTCCCGCGCAAGCCACGCAGTCGAGCTAGCTCCGAATCCCAGCTTTCCTACGACCTGATATCGGTCCTGAAAGACTTCTCCTATTCGAGCAGGATAATACCGTGAAGCAATATAATCTGGGATAGTCTCTTCTTCAATCCTTTGACTGACATTTATCCGTGCGAAGTTTGGATTGGAGAAATCAAGGGGTCGCCACGACCGCCCAAGCCGAGACAAAGACCGTAGAAGCGATGGAAGCATGGCCTGAGAAAACAAATGATAGGTAAGATACCTAGGTTAGTTGGTGAGAAAAGAGTGTCAAGCTGCTCAACTCTGTGTGTTGCTGGAGATAAGGCGGATTAAGTACAGATACTAAATTTCATGATTTATGGAGGCGGAGATTACCAGGTCAGGTGATCCACCTCTAACAAGGTAACGTTACGTCGACTACATAATTGTTCTAGCCCCGCCAGCACGTTCTGCCAAGCGTTACAGACAAACACTGATACTCTAGGCTTAAAGCTTCTATCAAGATGCAGGTCAACCGGGAAACTGAAAGTGAGAGCTATACGATATCTATTGCATAACGTATTTCACTACCGAGCTGGACACACCACCGAGCTGGACACCCCAAAACACCATAGTAAATGAGATAAATTACAACTTGATATCTCAGCAACCACGTTTTTGTTTGATTTCTTTGTTATTCGATAGCTATCGATAAGGATTTTAAACACTATATATCAGTTTTAAGAAAATCGAAAAGCTGCATCATCATGGCATTGAAAATTACGTTGCTTAAAGCCAGAAATATATATATCTCAAATCACAAAGTCGTATATATTTTCTAAAGTCCTTGAAGAGGCCAGATATCACATAGAGAGTATTAAGCTATTAGGAAATTTCCATATAGAACACCTTTGTTGAGATATCAAGTTGTAATTTATCTCATTTACTATGGTGTTTTGGGGTGTCCAGCTCGGTGGTGTGTCCAGCTCGGTAGTGAAATACGTTACGCAATTCATAGATGCCTTATTAATTAGGCACAAACTTATCGACGCAGTAACGTATTTCACATGCGAGCCGCCCACCCAAGCGAGCCGCCCACCCCAAAACACCATAGTAAATGCGATAAATTACAGCTTTATATCTCA
>NW_019173386.1:0-13531 GCF_001773325.1 Penicillium arizonense | reverse complement strand
CAACCTAAGCACCGCTCGATTTGCCTCTTCGGGCAGTCTTTCCTTGTTTTTGAGAAGGCCTCATTGGGGAACACGGCCATGTCAACGCTGTAGGGCATGCTGCTTGGCCACGTATGTACCAATAGAGGCGAATCATGAGTTTCCGATTGACCCATGACATCTTTGGCTTGATCCAGGCGAGCATCTAACAAACGCAAAATTCGGTTGGCCCACACCTTTCTTCGAGAGCTATGGCGTCTGCACTCAAAACAAAAAAATTGCTTTGCAGCCAAAGATAATCTCTGCGCTAAAGGATATGCGAAAGAAGAGTTCTGGGAGAGCTGAAAGCGCAATACTCCATGTATCCGGGATTCAATCGGCACGGTATTTTGACAGTGATTCCCGTCATTTGCAACCCATATGCACCGCTCACGGTGCAATGGATCGCCCAATACTTGGCCCAATACCCGTTGGAGACGAGTAGGATTCCAGGCCATGATGAGGAATAGCTGCAAACGCCTCGGGGTGATTGTGTGATCTGGGGTGTAGTCTCCCGGTTGGAGAGTTCTACCCTCGAGTGGTATCTGTGATCAAGTAGGAAGAGTGCAATATATAGATGCTTGAGAAAGCACGTAGTGGGACTTTACATCTCGCTGGGCCCTTACATGCCTGAGCATGAAGTCTGGGCTTATTTGGGGACCGAAATTTCTCGTCTCGTTCCTGGAAAGACGGTGTTAATTCCTGGGAGCTCTAGTCGCATTGTTCAAGATTAGCATACGCGATGCGTGGAGAAATGATACGCGGGACATACGTCTGGGCTCCCTTGAACGCGAGGAAACAGAAGCGACTTTCTCGCGCTACGTCTTGTACTTAGAGTCAACTATAGTTGCGCTTAACATTGATTATTCACCTCGAGACAATATCGGCCTCTATGCATACGTGAGACCCTCACACCCTCACCAAAAGCTAGTGGGAGTATCGCTACATTTTCAGAGCGGAACGGAGTCTCAATAGCTCTAATGCGCTGGTACCTTGTCTGGGGTTTTAGCTAAGTGAACCTTGTGGAATGTGTATACAGCCAACTCTTGGGTCGGCGGGATAAGTTTTGACAATCCTCTTGCCGGTTTTGAGTGGACTATGGGAATCAAATTGGCCCTGGGAACGTCAAAAGAAATTCTAGGAGCTGTGTATTCATTGGGAGTCCCAACTTAGCTCTTGGGGCCCTTCATGTTCCTGAGGAACTGAAAGTTATTCCTGGGACCTTCAACCGATTCTCTAAATGAATAGGAAATGGCTTTCAGAACATATCGGCTGGCTCTGGGACCTTGCTTCAAGGTTCTAGAGGTAACCTTCTGCCACCGAGGGTCGAATTAGAGCCTCACAAGATCCCTTCACCAGACCTACGCACAGATCAGAGCCATTTAGTTATTACCAGAAAGCCAATTTGTGGTTCCAGGACTCAAGGAAGCTCAAAACAGGGAACAAGTCTGTGATTCCTCGAGGCGGAGATACAGGACCCCAGAAGTTACGGCGGGTTTCCTGGGGCTACCTGGCTCCTAGAAGCTGCTTATATGCTCCCCGAAACCGCACACATGCCTCTGGGAGCTCTCCTGCTCCCAGGGCCAAGATGGGTGTTCCTAGCACTGATAGAGCCATCAACAGAAACGTGACTGATGGTAGTGAAGTGCATAAACCTACTAGCTACTGTACGTTTGATTCCTGGGGCTCTGTGATTTCCGAGCTACTCGCAAGTTTCCATGGTCAGCCTTTAAAGTCTTTACAAACACCAAGATTGATGGGTATTTCCACATAGAAGATCGGTAGCTATATCTTATCTGTCCTTTATATCAAGCTACTCAGAATACTGCTCCAAGATTGGCTACGATGGGCCGGCTAGTCAGATCAAGAGATGAACACCCTTTAATTCCAATCATTAAATTCACTTGCTAAATCATCTTAGCAACTCTGGAGTAAATCCATTCCTTTGCATGAATTTGACCGTCGTATTTCTCTAATATTTTCGAATTCCACATCTCCTTCACTCATCCATCAAAAAGTCATAATGAACATTTGCGATAGTATCCATTCGAAATGCTCCCTACCTAGTTCCTTCACAGCCCTACTTGGTGGAGCACTTCGAACCGCCACTTTCGCTGTTTTGTCGGCTCAGTGTGCGTATTCTGCTAGTGACCTTACAAGTCACGTACGACAAAACGAACGAGAGACAAGATGACCATTAGAGACCCAAAAGCGGCCTGGCCAACGGCCCCATATTACATAATTTTGTAGTATGGGAAGTGGCCCTCATAGTCAAAACAAACTCGAAGGATGTCTGAAAACCGTGGACGTGGCTGGCAACATAACCCTCTAGGGAGAGAACGGCCAAGCTCACAATGATTTGAACGCAACTGTAGTAAACTCGAATGTTGCAGTTCTCCTGTAGCCATTTTGGGTAGATCATGAGGACAAACCCGAAGATGGAAAACAAAGCTGAGATAAGGGCTACAATCACCATGCCCTCGACGACGTTGTCCATGAGGTTTTGGAATGTGATGTCCAAAATAGAGTCGCTCGGGGTGACGAGGTCAGATTTTGCGCAATCTCTCAGGACGACCGCAAAATGTACAATGGCGGAACTGAGACTGGCAAGGGCCAGCCAGGTGGTGGTAAGGAATAAAATGACGAGACGTGTTCGGATCACGGCCCCAGCAGTATTCAGAGGCATTTTGAGTCCAATTTATCGAATGCAAGAAGGTGATGCAGGTCTCATCTCAAGGGAACAGTTAAACAAAATAAAGAGTGGGAGGGAGAAAGATGAAGCAGGTCAATATCTTCGGGCTCCGTGAAGTTTATATGTGCTATGTGCTCTTCACGCAAAGGCTGCCTTTACAAAGAGTAGCGCAGCTGATACCGAGCAGGCCCAGATGCCTTTTTAATTACCTGCTGCCTTAGTGGCAATCGCTATAGGAATTTATTGGATAGGAGTGTTCCAAGTTGAAGCAGTCTTCATATCTTTGACGGCCTCGAAAAAAGTGTCCGGTCTCTTGGGAGTAACGCAGGTCTGGAATCATCCCGTGCGTTCCCAGGTTTTACGGTCCTCTACAACGGGGCAACTATACTATCAACTTCTCCAAGATGTGTGATAGGTTGTACATAGACCATTCCAATTTTGGTAAAATCGTGAGACGAGGAAGCTATGCTTTGCTGTTGGTTGAAAAACTCCCCAGCCGTTCCTCAGGAAAATGTAGCCACCTATTTTCTGTCTCCTCTGTTGAGCTTATTTTTGCCAGCAAGTTCAGGTTCTATTTCCGACGGTGCGACAACCGTTACTGTTCGGTGAATCCCACGGCCGATCAAAAGTCAAGTTTGCACTGGATCTGATCAAATTTAACCAAAAATGCGAACAACACGGCTCACACAGATATCTTCTTGGGCGGAGGATTCACATGCTTTTGGTGTTTATTGTTGTTTTATGTTTAACGTTGATATCGACATTGATATATGACACCATTCACCACCTGTACATCGCCAAAGGCGCTGGAATGAGAATACTCAACGGATATTATCATATCGGCACAATAATAGCGGACTGTGAATGATGAACCTAAAGGCTCCAGCGCTCGTGGAACCACAAAAGAGACTCCGCTGGTTGAATTAGGGCTAAATTAATAAAGTAGGCGGTATAAAACCGGACAGGCAAAAAGTGAATTCTGAAGCATCGGAGGTCAAATACACCACTGTACATATATAAATATACATATATATATGGGTGACTGTCTGTATTACGTCTGTTATTCCGTGATATACGGGCTCATGGATTCTTGGCGAGTTCGCGGGTACCATAGGGTACCCGAAAAAGCAATATGGCGAGGTCTACTCATGGAATTACAGTCCGAGCGTTTCACATCACGTGATGTTACCTACCGCCTTTCATGAAAAGTTTCTCCGCCTTCCAAACTTCTTTCAGCCTCGCTCTCATGACCCTAGTTTGATCCGAAAAAAAAATTCAGGCGCTCAGTCGGTCCTCTGACAGAACTTGCTATTACCCCGTCCTAGAGGTTCTGTGGTTACCATGGCTTCTTTTCATGCTCTACCTTTGGAGCTAGTCGAGTTGATCGCAATGAATCTTGGCCTTGCGGATTACTTACGCTTCCGTGCGATTTGCCAAACAACATGGCGCACATTCGGGTGTGAAACTTTGATACACCTTCTAGACGATATCACGACACTCGACGGCAAAAAGCTGGCGGAGGGAATAGCGAATTGTCATTACATATCTCGAGGCCATGTCTTGCTATACGCATTCTGCAAGAACGGCATATCAACGGATCTGGATATTTTAATCCAAAATGGAGCATCGCTCAAACATGTCCCGTGTGGCGATATCGTTGAACGCGAAGTTCAGTCAGACGACTTTGAAACCAGGCTGGGCTGGTTGATCCAGCACGGTGCTTCTTATCAAGAGGTTCGAGGTGGAGTCAAGAGGTCGCTTTCCAATGCGTTCTTCAAAGACAAAAAAAGGCTAATCTGGCTGCTTCGGAATGGTGCTTCTCCAGATAAAGCAGTTGGCCCAGCCAAACGCTCGCCTTCCCGAACTATGAAAGCCTTACAAGCCAAAGCGGCGCGGAACAGACTTCGTGGTAAGAGGATCTACGAACAGAGATCAAATTCAACTACATAGCGCACGCTGCCGCAGTCTACTCCATACTTGGACGACAGCTGTCATCTTGTGACCTTCGATCATACCCGTCTGAGCGTATCTAATCCAAATGTGGGTGCCATCTTTCTTATCGAAATACATGTATACCAGCATTCATAAAAATACTGTAGTAGTGAATTTTTGCGCTTGCGCCGATGTGCTTTATGGGACGTCTCCATGGCCTATCTTGGCTCCCCGAAGGAGACCAGAATGAGAATCGTGGCATTTGCGATTGCGACGATAAGTGGGCGCTATATCTACCTCTGAAACTTTAATCGAATGGGAAACGGAACGCTCAAATATGAGTGCCTAGATCAGTTGGATACTATAATATCACATATTTACCCAGCCATTTCTGCTTCATATTAACTTCCCAAACAACATATCTCATAACACATTGACCAAGTGCTCGCTGCTCGAAATGGGATTGACCTTACGACTTTGGTAAACCTCGTTGTCAAGAGATTGCGGGAAAACAGAAGGAAAGTTGTCAACGAGCGAGCAAGGACCTGCGAGATGCCGGAATTTTAAGCAGGAGCATTACGAGTAATTTACAGCAGAGCATATTACATGGTGGTGTAGTCCAATGCGATTCAATGCTTGAAACCGAGCCAAGCCGAAAATGAACTAGAAGGAACGTACGAGACGTTCAACCGCAGCGGCACCCCCGGCGTACCGGGGGACACTAGCGATTATCCAATTGCCCCCACTAGGCCCCTCAGCACCGGTCCACACGCAGGTCCAACTAGACGCCCTTGCGGGCGCTGGCTGGCTGTGGCATACGGCCCTCGGGTGGAGGGTCCAGACCCCGTGGACAACGCCGACGAACGGCGGATTTAGCTTGTTTCGCCTTGGGGTCTGACAAGAATTCTATCCCAGCAAAGTGGGGAAACTGATTTCGATCCTCCCTGTAGCACAAAAACAAGCCACGTCCAATTTCAAAGGCAATTTGGTATAAATTTCCGCACAAACTTACTACCATCTAGTAGAATGTAGGTGATTAAACGATCATCACATGTAGTACTGTACAAAGCGATCAGACTCATTGCTACCGTGTCTATTTAATACACTCCACCTTCAATTGGACGTTGCTGCAACTGGAGGGGATAGCGGCGTCATGGTCGCGGTTCAAGTAGAACAACCGGGGCACATTGTGATACAGAGGATTTCAAAAGCAGTTTACCCCCCAGACACACACGTTTTCTTTCCCAGAGACCCACAAGGACGTCTAGCCCGGATCGCTGGGTGTCAGATTTTCCCGCAGCCAATAATACTGTGTTACGCCTCAAGGAAGGTACCTTAGCTAGCCAAAGTTAGATTGGCGCATTCTGAGTGGGGCGCTGGGAAAGAAAGCGTGTGTGTCTGGGGGTAAACTGTTTTCGAAATCCTCTGTACCCTCTTTGGCAGGAAAGGAACACGAAAACTCATGCTTTGCAGATCCAAGTGACACGCGGTGCCCTTACGGCGGAGTTTATGAAGCTTCTACATTGGCGCATGATCAGAAGCTTCCTGTGAATTGCCTTTTTCACAAACGATTGGCAATTCACTGGGCTGTTGTTCTCCTCCTTTTTCCTGGTCTGGAATGCTGTTCGTGGCATCCATTTTGTCCGCAGGAGAAAGTCAAGGGTTTGGGCAAAACTACCTCCATCAATCCTTGGTGTCTTTTATAGTCTGACTATACAGACACAGATGGTTATGTACTCAGTTTCACTATCACCATGAAAGTCAATCGACGCAGTCGGATTTTGACTAGAATGTGAATATTTTTCAGCGGGCTGTTGTCAGTCCATTCGATGATGATGATAGTGACCAAGCCTCGTATTGTTGAGGGTCAGTGTGTGTATCTCATATTCAGTTGCTCTCTGATGAAAGCTCCTTTAGGAGATATATATTTTATCATAACACTCTGTCCACATTCGTTGAAAGCGTCAGAAATCCCAACATAGAAGATTGTAGAATTCAGAGGGAGCAAAAGGAAAATTGAGAGAAAATTCATGGTACCTATTCTACGATGGTCACGAGTTTAAACTACGAAGGCCAAGCTTCAACGGGTTGACAGGTCGAGTACCCGTGCACGCAACCGTGACCTGACGCTTTCCGCAGTCTAGACGGACAGACCCACACACAGCTCAGACAACCGACACTCAAGCGAGGCTAGGAAAAAATGTCCATGATCTCTAGAAAAGAAAATGTAGGCACTCTTCGGTGATTCAACGTTGGGCCGCTCACAGATGAAGTGATCAGAACAAGAAACACGAGCCTGTCATTGCTGATTGAATATCTCCAATGCACTACGAAGCCTCAATTTAAGGGGGTCGTGAAACATTACGACTCTTGCTCGTCTCTGTCTGTGGGCATCAAAATGGTATTAAGAATGTCGCTGCAAATAGTTGCGGTAAAACGAAGGCATGGGTTGCAACAGGCCTCACTTAGGATAGGCACACGTGTCTTTCAACGTTTGCTACCTAGCACGTACGTGGTAGGATGAGCTGAGAAGTCTATATGTACGCCCTCTACCTACCCCCTTCTACAACTCTATCACTTGGCTCCGCAAAGTCGAGCAGGCCTTGTGTCTGAGACACTCGATAAGTTCTCCCCTTCGACCCAGTACTGGTTTTCCAACTGTACTGACATCTATAGATACATCGTGGACCAGCAAGCTAGAAAGTGCCTGTGAGAGACGTGATTCCCAGCAAATTTACTGTGCTTTCTGTGCCCGATTAAAGACACGAGACTTGGGCTAGCTGGTCAAAGCGAATGTTCTTTGCGAACATCTCTCTCCACCATAGCAGCTGACTGACCTGATCGACTGTTCCGCCCCGGGACGTATCTCCAAAGCGAAAATGTGACCGCCTGTGTTGCAGGTATGTGGATCTCAGCGCAACCCTGTTCGAAACTGGACTGACTTCAAAGACGATCCGAAACAATCACACCTGTGCATTCCGTCCAATATACACCAGCGCAAAAAAAGGAGCTCTTTCCCGTCTCTTCTTCCCTGATCTTGACCTTCAGATATGTGAGTCATTAAATACCTCTCCGATCTACAAGCTAATGATGGGCAGGAAACCGTTGACAGTGCACCAGAGTGAGCACCCGAGGATACAGCACCCCCGTCAGTGCTCTGGGCAAAGCCATGGCTTACATTATCCCTGGCCTCGTCGCTTCAAGCTATCCACCATGTCCTAGGTGGACTATTGCAAATCAAGGCGGCGGGCCAACAACTGGATGCGGATATCCAAGGGCAAGATTCCATAAGCAGAAGCTTGAGACGTCCATTCTTTATGGCAAGGTGAGTGAGTTATCGCACCTGCTGCTGTGCCGAATCTGATTGTTTGCACGAAGTCTTGTGCCCCAAACACGAACACCACTAACATCTTCATGCTATTGTAGGAGCAGGCCATCACCATCCGTACAAGGGCCGTGGCGAGTAACCTAATCTCGCTGGATCAGAGATGAAACCAAGCGGGCACTACGATGCGTGCTCCGTCGCGTCTTCCACTCTTGTCCTCACCGCGTTCACAACGGTGGAGTGCCTGAACCTTTGGCTGTCTGCCTCGCAAAACATGCTGTCATTACTACTGTACAATTCCTCATCTCAGGTGGATTTGTCGCTCTTTTGTCGCCTCGGGAAAGTGCCAGATGCACCCCAGCGCGACTTTTCTGAAGCGACAGCCGGGGAGTGCGAGCATGAATGGTGACTGCGTTGCCAATGAGAATTGCAAGTGAATAATGTCGGCAAGCTGACATGACTACGAGGCTAATTGTTCGTCTGGTCTCAAGCGACACTCTGGGGACTCTTTACGAACAGATAAACTACAATCGCAACTCGTCTAACTGGATCGCCTTGCTGACTCCGATCGTATAATAGGTGGGCGCTCTCGTATTCCTGTTATTCGAATGCGACGCGAGCAAATTAGTTGTTTGCTGAGCTTCCCTATACCAATACGATCGCACGCTGTCTATCCCTTCCACCATGACTACTGGTTGCATCGACGATGGATCACTGCAAGGTTCATATCGTCTACCTCGGCTCTTTTTCTCGAATGGATTCTGTGCATCAGACCATGGGTCGGTGTGTCTATCCGATATATAACCCAAACTCCAACGAGCGCGTACAACTGCCCGACTCATACCTGTCCGTCGGCATTCGAACAGCCTTGAAGGATAGCCACCTTGTGGCTTGGGCTCCTGGCGGTCCATGGGAGATTTTCCTTTCCCTCAGATGGCACCTGGCGTCTTTCCAAGCCTGGAAAGATATCGAGGAATTTGATGTTTCTGTATTGCTTCATGGCAGGTGGGGAGCCGTATCTTCGCAGTCTGCCAGGTTTTTAGTCCACTTTTGGGCTCGCTGGGGTTTGTATCTTCCAACAGGTAGACACAACAACCCATGACCCGATACACAGAATCGTCTGAGGAAAGGGTCGAGGTGGGCGATATGGACCTTACGGTGACTCATCGTCGATGCCACTAGTACTCATAGCGGAAGGTTCGCGTGGGCTACTGATGGGCGGCCGACAAAGAAGCTATAACGATATTATCCCCCACCAATCCGTGAGGATATCATCTACGTATCGACATGCCTGATCGACAGGAAGCACGTGATATATCGCGATAGGGAGCTCGACCAGACAAGGCATTTGTTCGCTTCGCTTCAAATGACATGAGTACGAGGGTGTCCTCCAGTTGCACGGTCCAATCCAGCAAGGCTTGATCCAGCTGGACGAGGTGCGATTGTAGCTTGCGTGTTTGTCAAGAGTTCCCAGAGTTAACACTGTTTCCACCCTTCCCCCCCACCCCCCATTTCTCACAAAAGAAGATATTCGCCGCGTTTGATGAAGCAGCTCCGCCTCTAGTTTTCCCGAAAATCGAAAGTTGCGAGCATGCGGAAACTTTTGTATACGCTAGAGATGAGACAATCAATTAGCCTCGTGATCATGTCGACTTACCAACTATATTTCGCTTACAATTATCTCCAGCGATAGAGTCATAGCTCTTCCGGCCGGAAGTCGGCATGTCGTATATCAGGTTCGATGCGCTCCGCCGCTGTCGCTTCAAAACAAGTCGCGCTGCGCTGGCATTTTCGGAGGCAGCGGAAAGTGCGTGATAAGCCCACCTAGAACAAATAAATTGTATGGTGATAATGAGAGAATGCTTCGCGATGCGAAGGGAGCTGCATCTCTTCTCGGATTCTTGCGCGTGGCCAGAGGTTTAGGCACTTTCACCGTGAAGGCGGTGAAGGCGAGAGCCGCGGTGGAGATAAAAGATGTACCCCGCTTCATGTGAGATAAAGCGCTACCCTTGCTCTCAGTCCCAGAATTTTCTGCTTCCAACAAGCGGCCCTCTGTACCCCATATCAGCCCCATTCAAGTCAACTCATGGGTGTCTGTATCTCTCGAGGTAACGACGAGCTTTATCAGCCTCGCGAATACAAGGAAGACAGTGAAATTCCCTTTGCCCCTGATGGCAATGCACCACTTATCTGTGATTGCGTTGAAAAAGTCAAAGGGATTTCTGGTCATTTCAGGGGTCTGAAGTGCGTGCGAAAAACTATCATAGCGCCTTCTGGGGTAGATTCATCGTCACAAGACGTTAAAAAGCGCAAACTTATACAAGAAGCAAAAATACTCCACTACGCTCGTCACCACCATGTCATCCGACTCATCCACACTTACTTCGAGAAAGGAAATGAGGAAGAAATAAAATTTGCGGTCATTATGGATCGTGCAGATGGGAATCTACACGAATATCTCAAGCCTGGGAAGACCCCCAGTAAACGGTGGTTCGGATGTTTGATCGGGGTAATACATCACATCCATACTTTGGGTATTCGACACCGTGACATCAAACCCAGCAATATTTTGATAAAAGACCAACAAGTGCTCTTGGCAGACTTTGGTATATCACAAATGGGCCTTGGGAAGACAATGCCAACCACAAACTTGCAACGTAATTCCCAGAGGACACGGGAATACTGCGCTCCTGAAGTGGATGAGGGTAGGACACGTGGCCGGTCGGCAGATATTTTTTCCTTGGGTGCTGTCTTCCTCGAGATGCTTGTTGCTCATACCTATCCTGATGGGTACACAGAGCTTAGTGAGGTCTTGAAGACGTCATCTTCACAAACTTCATCTTATGCCAAAAATATTCTCGAGATTCATGAATGGATACATGAAAATCTTCATCCGGTCGACTGGCAAGCCACCATTCTTTCTTCCTGTCAGAGAATGTTACACCCCGATCGGTCTCAACGCCCCGTAGCTGAAGAGCTAGATTCGATTTGGTCGTCGTTCTCAGTATCTGGTGAATGCATGGCTTGCAATTGTGAAAGTGTCGCAGCCATGACTGAAGACAATAAGTTAGTTGAGGCATGCACAAGGGGCTCAAAGGACGACGTGGAACGCCTGTTAAAAGCCGGGGCGGACCCCAACACTATCAGCGCAATTCACCATGCTGCCGCACGTGGATCTACCGCTATTGTGCAGGCACTGTTAGATGACGGTACCAATGTTGACGTTCCGAACCCTGTCGGACAAACAGCACTTCATTGTGCAGCTCGGAATGGACATGAGGATGTGATCAAACTATTACTGAAAAACGGCGCCAATGTAAACGCAAAAGACGAAAACGAACAAACAGCACTTCATGGCGCAGCAGGTCAAGGATGCGAAAGCATTATCAGAGTGCTACTAGAGGGAAATGCCGATGTCGACACAGAAGACCTCGATGGAGATACTGCGTTCCACTTTGCAGCTAGGCGGGATCACTCTAATGTATTAGACCTATTGGAAAGACATATAAAAGAATTAGTTTAGCATGTGAAGCTCTAATTCAGTGATTATTCGACGTGTTCCAGAAATTTTCTGATGATACAGTTTAAATTCTATCGTTGTTCTTTGGTGTAGTTGCCTCAACGGTCTGATCTAAGAATATGGAATCATTGACAAGTATATTATGTTAGTCCAAGCAAATAGCACGTCTTTCCGGATGCAAGCGAAGTTATAAGTTCTTTGGAACTCAGATGGAGACACCCTTCAACTCCTCAACTACGAACTTGTCGAATGCTTCCTGTAGTCGAACTCCGACCTCACCGCAATGTGTCTGATCAGACTCTTGAGTTTGTAGCCCCATTTCGCCATGTGCTATAAGACAACGGGTGGCCGCTTTCCAGTACTTGTCGCCGGCAATATTGCGCAATTCAAGCAAGGGATTTGTACCTTTGAAGGGTGGAAAGCGCTCCTCTCCCAAAAGCCAGGCGCGGATTCTTGCGTCTTGAGAAGACGGCTCTGGCCATCTTTTAAGACACATTATCTTGTGCAACGGTTGCCAATGCGCGATCTCGAGAAGAATCAAGCCAAAACTATAAGTATCATACGTCTTCCGAGAATTTGTCGTTTTCGGCGCCTCATTCTGAATGCCTGGCCATCGATATATGTCCCATTTAGGGTCAAGACTGCGAGAAGTCGTTTTATTGCTCTCTGGTCTCGAATACTCAAATCCCGACAGGATTGGTTTCTCGACATCAAAAGTCTCCTCGTCAAACGGAAAAATGATATTGCCACTATGGATTCCTTTATGAAGCCAATCCGCCAGGTGCAGATACTGGAGAGAGGATGCCAGCTTCCAAGCGAGAGAAATCCGTTGCGCGAGAGTTGGCTTAAGGTAGTCATGGCCCAGGATACTGTGAAGAGTCTTCAACGCGGTGCCTTTGGCCGACCCCTCAGGCATCATGAATATCCATCCGTATCGGTTGTGCTTATCACGATCGTCCACATATCCAATGCAATTTGGCGAATAAAGGTGTCGGGGCTTGTTGCTGTGAAGCATCTGTGCAAGAACTGCGGTTCGCAACCTGGAATCTTTGTCCTGAACAGAGCCTCTAGCAATGTTCTCTATTGATTTCCATTCCAACCAAACCTCGAACTTCGTACCATCTAGATGTAGAGTCCCCCTAGGCCGGTGCAGTTTCAGGCCCTCGGCCTCTGTACAAGCAAAATGATGGCTCAACGCGATTGTATCGAACCGCTTAACACTGAGAAGGCCCTTTAGCTCCTTCTCAAAGTCAAAATTTGCACCATTTTCGACCTTCAAGATGATTTCATTTGATATATGCTTGATTGTCTTCAACCGCAAAAGATCTCGAAGTGTCTCGTCATTCTCGTTGGAAATGGTGATGTTTGTGTCGCCGGAGACCTTGGAAATCTTGATCAAACTGGTGATTGCTTCAAGCATGTCTTTAAGCTCCTTGACGTCGTCACGAACGAGAATCATCTCTCGATAGGTTTTCGCAGTAGCAGCATGGACCCGTTTCTGGCGGTAGTCTCCCATCAACTCGTGGATACGATCAGTCAAGATGTGGATATCCTTAAGCAATGCCTCAAAAGCTTCTTTATCCACTGCAACCCATCGAACGCGAAAAGGGTGAGTTACAATCTCTTTAGCATTTCCGGCTCTTTTCAACATCCATTTGATAATGTGGTCGGTCCCTCGTAAGTGCCTGCGTTCTTCCTTGGTCCGCTCATAGGCTACCGCCAAGCTTGAAACCTCTTGCACAACATTCATTTTCATACACTCCTCCAATGTTGCTTGATCATTCCCTTGGTATGGGTTGAGCTCATTCTTCCAACGGGCATTGATAGCTTTGAACTCTCCGAGAAGCCACCCAATTCGAGATACAATGCTACAGAGCTCAATGGCATTCGTTCCAAGGGCCACTGCCACATGTGATCCTTCGGGAACATCAATTAAGCCAACCGCCTCACCCCAAGCAAGGAGACGGTTGTACTCGATCATTAATTGCAGTCGGCATTTCTCACATTCCTTTGGCATGTCCACCATAGAAGAGAGAAACTTGAA
>NW_019173385.1:0-13826 GCF_001773325.1 Penicillium arizonense | reverse complement strand
TCTTCGAATCAACTTATTATTACGATTATATCTCTCGGGTCCGAGCGGGATCGTACCATCCTCCCTGGAGCCTGTTGACCGGTCATGTCTTCACGGCTTCCATCTGTTGGATCTTCAGTTGGGAATTCGGGGGTAATATGGATTGGACCTTGCCAATTGATGGACCACAAACTCCACCGCCTACCCGACTAGCGCAAACTCCGCAAATAACGCCGTCCAAAGCCCCCTCTGCATCTGAGAGAGAACATATTTGCGCAACTACCGGGGGGAAATGTGTGCTTCCCTCACAGCCTCGCGACCGCTGGACCAGGGCAGAAAAAAAAAAGCATAGGCGAACTTTATGCGTGGCTGATGTCATATGTCCTGACCTAGGATAGCGGACGATTACTGGAATTCCACTGGGAATCAGCTTACTGTCAATTCTCTAAGGCTGCAGGCTAAGCGAATGGGAATCTAAGTACAGTGTGGAATGCCGGAAAACCCTTCGAATTTGAGCCAATCGAGCCCCTTGGTGCTGAAGGTCAACGTCCCTCGGCACTCAGAGAAGCCTGCCGAGAATGATCAACCAAATTCCATGGGAATGGTGCGTGATGGAGACCACGGGGTGGGCGACAGACCAGAAGGCTCCCAAACGAAGGGGAATAACACTGAGCCCAAATACTCCGGGCCGAATTCACCGTACTCAAACCCAAGCTATACCCATTTCCAATGATATGCGCAAACTTCAAAGTCGAGGCTCCGGCCAAGATTCTGCCGGCCAGCTGAACTGGATATTAAATTTACTGTGCGAATCCGACCTTTCTGCATAGCGTTCAGTTGGCAATCTTTGTGTAACATGAGTTGAATTTGCTGGGCCAACATTAGAGCAGCTTCTGTCCTTTTAATAATGTAGTTTAGAGGGTTCAATAGCCTATAGGCTTGCCATTTCTTTCATAGATATTCTATGCAAGGTTCGTCTTAGGGAAAAAGACCAGTATTCAAGCATCTTCCTTGCTGGTGCTTCAATCAAACGTTTCGTCGGTCGATGGATCGTTTCGTTGGCCCATGTCCTGTCCCATTCCTCGCCTGCTCAGCCCATGGTTCCGTACTTTCCAGAACCATCGCGAGTGCCATCTCAATGGCTCGAATTTCCGCCGCATATACGGTGGACATATAATGATTACCCATCTGGCTATGAGCATGTTGATCCTCAAGGTTCACGACCGCAGCCGATCCGATGCTTCCATCAATTCCGCAAGGCTCTTTCTCTTGGGTATTTTGTCAGGATCTGATTATGCCGTTCCACCACGACCTTTCTGTTGTTGATGATCACTTGCGGCGGCATCTGGCATGGTGCTAGGATTAATGCTTAAGCTTCCAATTGATGTTGGTTTGTTCGTGCACATGTCGAATTGTTTAATCAATCACTATCTGAATCTCCACTTGCCATGAGCATTTAACAGTTTTTCCAGTATTTTGGTCTCTCAAAGGTCGGAGAGCCGTTTTCTCCGATCCTCAACGTATGTGCTAATATTCCGTGCAGAGCATCCCTCGGCTACCAGAAAATTGGGTCTGCATACCAATTATTTCGAATACTAGGTGGAAGGGACATGCGCCAATTTTAGATCTGAGTTACCTTAGAAGCCTTCACAACACCGAATGAGTCTTTTGTTATACTTAGTTTAGTCAAGAACCAGCGGCACTGGAAATTAGAGGAGCGATACATGGTTCAGAACTTCATCGGCCTCTCCAATGTAATGCTTTTGTGGTGGCTTTTAGTCACTGACAAATTACTTCGTAAGTATCTTGTTCTGTTAGGTATATGCTCAACGAAATATCCAATGCCCTAGTCTACTGTACATTCATCGACAGTGTCACCGCACCAAATATATCACAAACGCCGCAGTTGGGAACTAATTCCAAGGCTTCAACGATCCCAAGGAACAATTAAATTTGATATCGATTATAAGGGCCTCCTGTTTTCAACGTTCCTGAACGCTTTTCAACGCTCTGTTCTTCAACTCTCTGCTCTTCAACATTCCTCTCGTCACCGACGTTCCCTTCGATGCTCTCCTCTCACCAAAATTCTCGGCACCAACACTCTGCCCGTGTTCGATGTTCTCGTACTTATCATCAATCTCGTCACAAACGTTCTCGTTAACGCACCCATTTGATGATCACAAATAACACCGGTGATTGCCCTTCTAGTCTTGCGGGGGCCGCCTTATGAGTTCAACACATAAAGGACCAAAAAGCCGACACGTTTTGTCCATACCCGTAATAATACCCGTTTCTTTTCATCAATTATAAGACAGATACAAGAGCCTAATATTAGAAACTGGAACTCCTAGAAGCTTCCACGCAAATATAGTTTGCGTCATCGAAGACGGTAGAGTTCGCTACTGTAATGGTATCCTACCCTCTTGCTCTGTTGAATTTCGAGAGGATTGAGAACGAACTGGTGGCATGGTGGGTGATTGAATCAAGTAAGTGCGGGTGGGGTGCGTCACTCGCTTAGAGATATCTAAGCGGATTATCCATAAATCCGAATTAGGTCGTGCCAAGATGTTCCCAGGAGCCCGGGAATCGTTTGCTAAGTCATGGCCCAAGGAGCAGTTGACCTTCCGATGAACCACCCTCGATGGGTCTTTGAACCTTCATAGGCTGGACAGCAAAACTCCTAGGAATTGCGTTATTCAAAACCACGTGAAAGGATGGATATGATATAAATCTAGCCACTTCCACCTCAGCGGGATATTCTCGGTCGCGCCTATCTCAACTTTCCTTGTATCAATTTTCTTGAAGTTGTTCGGGCACCAGCTACAGAATCAATCCTAAATTCGTCGACAACGATCTGATTACACCATCTACTCGGCCTCACTTGGTCATACTTTATCATGTCGCTACTCGACCTGTCCTCGGAATTACTCCTAATGATAGCATCCCTGGAGACAGAACAAGATATCAACTCATTATGTCGGACCAACAAGCGACTTTATTTTCTTCTCAATTCGTACCTCTATCGCATCAACTCTTGCACCCCGAGACCTGCACTGGTATGGGCTACTTTTCATGGAAATGAGAATACAGCTCGAATGTCAATTCAAGCAGGGGCTGAAACTGGATGGACAGATCCCGGCGGCCGGGGACTACTATGCTGGGCCGCATTGAGTCGTCATGAGGCGATAGTGAGGTTATTACTCAAGACAGGGAAGGTAAATCTTGATTTGAAGGACTCCGAGGGGCGAACGCCATTGTCTTGGGCCGCTTCAAGTGGTTACAAGGTGGCAGTGCAGCTGTTACTTCGGACTGGAAACGTTCACGTGGACTCAAAAGACTACGAAGGTCGAACACCATTGTCCCGAGCCGCGGAACATGGCCGTACGGAGGTCATGCGATTGCTACTCGAGACTAGGAAGGTGGAACTGGACTCAGAAGACGTCGACGGTCTAACACCATTATCCTGGGCTGCAGAGTCGAGCCATGAGGCGGTGATGAAGTTGTTAATCGAGACGGGGAAGGTGAATGTGGACTCGAAAGACTATGAGGGTCTGACGCCATTGTCCCGGGTCGCGTCAAATGGTTCTAAGGCGGCAGTGCAGTTGTTACTTCGGACTGGAAAGGTGGACGTCGACTCAAAAAACAACGAGGGTCGAACACCATTGTCCTGGGCCGCGCAATTTGGCTTTGAGGAAGTCGTGAAACTGCTACTCCAGACTAGAAAGGTGGAGGTGGACTCAAAAGACAACGAGGGTCTAACACCATTATGTTGGGCCGCACAGGATGAAAATGTAGAGGTCGTGAAACTGCTACTCCAGACTAGAGAGGTGGACGTGGACTCAAAAGACAACAAGGGCCGAACACCATTGTCCTGGGCCGCGGAATTTGGCTATGTGGAGGTCGTGAAACTGCTACTCCAAACTAGTAAGGTGGAGGTGGGCTCAAAAGACAACGAGGGCCGAACACCATTGTCCCGTGCCGCGGAACATGGCCGTACGGAGATCATGAGATTGTGTCGCAATTATCTTAAGAATACTGCCTGGAAACCGGGTCTATAGATGATCCGAATGGCTTCGGAAATACAGTAGACCCGGATCCCACAAATGTAAAAAAATGCCTTATAAATAGCAAGAGAAGAGGGGATGGAAATACAGAGTCATTGATATCTCCAATTGGCCGGTTACAGTACAGATCGTGACAGATTGCTACTCGAGTTTGGAAAATTGGAGGTGGACTCACGATGACACCTGGATTTGGTCACCATCATGTTAAGGCACGCTAAACGACAGCGAGTCTATGACTATGGTTCGTGGGGTGGTACAGTAGCTGACAAGTTCGCCTTTCACAGTTCACTGGACAAATTCTTGTACCCCCACCCACACCGCCTGATTATATAATATACTGCCAGCCAAACAAACTTAGACCTTGCAAACTCTCAAGGGACTGTAAACAATGCAAAGAACGTTGCCCTACATAGTTATTAGAAATCCCCTAGTTACATAGTTAAATAAGTATTTTATCTACTGTACTCACAGGTTGAAAGACTTTGCTTTTCCAGTGAGCTTTCGGTCGTAGCAAGCTTTGAAAGCGAGAGTGCTCCTAATACTTAGTTATCGCTAGCACCAGAAACTCGTGCTACAGTATCTAATACACCCATTCCATCAATATGGAGACCGAGTGCCTCCAGCAGATGTCCAGCCTCAATTGATTTATGTTTCCTCTCCGACCGATACGATTTGGAGGGACATGGAGACTTCCGAACAGCCGCAGGTTCCTACGGGTATTCTTGACCGTTAGCTCGCTACGTTCAGCGGCATCATCTTTTTAAAAAGTGGTTAGCGACTAGCTTTGTATCATATCATGAAGGCATTCAAGAAATTTCGATCATGCGCTGCTGAAGGATAGGCGTCAGGTTAGAGAAGTGTGAGGGGCATGAGGCCGAGTGTATCAAGTTTCATAGAACAGATTGTTTGATGACGGGTCTATATATAGTCTCTCGTTGTTACGGTACGGACTGAGAAACAATGTATATATATGTCTTGAGGTACAGTATAACATAATCACATGAAAATGATAATTCGGAAAGTTTACACCCGAAAGAAAGCGTTCACATCCAAATCGTCAAACACGCCAATGGCAGCCTGCGAGCTCTCGCACACACGAACATTGTGGATGCTTTGGGTGGGATGATTGCCACGACGAGAATCAGTGACGCCCAGTCTAAACCGACGACTATCTCTGATTTCGATTCGCTGACCAGTCCGTAGCAAATGAACCTCTGAGCGGAGCTTATCAAGTAATTCTCGCGAGTACTGGATCTCAGTAGCCTGCTCTTCAGTTTGACGAACGATGCGATTGAGGGCTACCAGCTTGTCCTGAAGCACTGCCCCATCCTCGTCAAACCCTCCAATCACATTTACAATGCCATTCTCCCTGGCTAGGAGCTCGGCTTGTCTCTCCTGGCTGACGTTCTCCGACGGATACGGAGGAGAAAGTCTTAATCGAGTTGCAATTTGTCAGCTGACTTCCATGAGATATTCCCAATAATGATTTTCACATACAGAAACGGGTCGATGATGCTCGACAAAACGTCCTTCCACCGTGCTAGCCGTTTGCTCAGCAATTGCACCTCTAATTCTCCAGAAATACCGAAGCGATCACGGTTCAATTTGCGAGTTGTTCCACCCAACGAGCGGTCAATAAAAGCGCGAAAAGTCTTTTCAAACTCGTCGCATGTCTTTTCGCAGTCCAGTAGGAGTGAATGAACGTGCGCTTCGATGTCATCCCTGGCCGTGGCCGGGGAGTAGCCAGAGGCGAGTGAAAGACGGTGTACAACAGTTTCAAGAGAAGCCAACTGATTCAAGAGGTCGGCCAAAGCCTCAGGTTTGTCTCCAGTTGTTTTGATTTGGTCTGAAAGAGCAATGATGCTCAGTCGGGCGTTTGTTGCAACCAACACAGTGGTGTAGGGCACATTGATCGGTTCGGTCATTCTGAACACGCAAGTTCATACAAAGTCGGATGATCACAACGAGGCAGAGGAAGATAGGGTAACAAAAGAAAAAGATTCTTGTTGGGAGTGGAAAAAAGGCTTTATATTTGGAGGGGTTCCGACCTTATAAGTGTTTGCACGTTGGAGTTTGCCTAGACTGCGGACGGCAGGCTCCCGGGATTCTGATTGATCAGTGTGAGAGATACGCATGAAACATACAGGACGGATGGCGATACGATCTGCGCGGGACCCACAGAGTGCATCTAGATTCCCCTGAACGCGAGGAAGCTACCATTTGTCCTGTATGCCTCGTGTATAACCCTGACACAAGGCACGGATGATCCCAGGAGCTACTTTTTTCTCAAGATGCCGGAGAGCTGCGCTTCTCCGGAGCCGCTGACAAACAAAGTGTAGTAGTCGTGATCCCGGGAGCCAATGCCTTACATCCAATGTATGTGATGTCATATCAAATGATACTGGGATCTATTGTAGGGAAGTGCTACACCCTCAGGAAATAGTTAAATAGAAGCCATGGCCGCAAAGAATTGAGACTCTCAAGCCCACCATTCAATCAACGGAAGTGATCAAACGTCTTCGAGGCCAGAAAAGACCAAAATGCCACCGCAGAGAAGACCAGTGGTGTTGCAGAGCCCCTTCCCACTATCGAATGTTCATCGAGGTCAGTAGCTGGAGTCAAAATGACATGACAGTCCTCACTAACATTGGCTCAGACAGACAACATCCAACTCAAAGGGTTGAGGGCATCATTACGAGCATATATGCTGAAATGTCGAGAATGAAGCATGAACACAAAGAGGCAATTCTCATGCTGCAAAACCACGGCAACATGCTGCGGGCTCTCGCAAATGAAAAAGCCAGTTTGGAGGAGCAAAATAAGTCTTTGTTTGAACATATCAAGATCCTTCAGGGAGAAAATTGCGCCCTAGAGCTCAAGAACAACGAACTGAAGTCCGAATTGGCAAAGAAGAGGCTGCAGTACCCAGAGCAGCCCGATGGAAAGCAACCTTAGAGATCTACTATGATTAGCTCAGATTGACCGGATCTTGTATCAAACTCTGAGGTATTCAGACTTACCAGCTTTCAACATTGTTACCCGCGAGACTTGCATATGAAGAAAGAAGAGGTATACAGAAGGATTAATGATGCCATGACTGGTCACAGGATAATATACCGGAGAGGAAAATACCCAATTTTGTATGTTAGATCAAAGATTATTTTGCTGCGGGGATCGCTCTAACAGGGATTACGTGGAAGGCAAACCGCGTAATCGGTCGTTTGAGCCCGCAAGAAACATGCCGCAAGAAACCGCAGCTGTCTTATCACCCATGGCCACAAAGCCAACTTTATTGATAGAAAAACAATGACTATAACACAATACTCATGCGTCTCTATAAGAATAACTGGCCCTCTCTCTAGGCTGACAGCCAAAAGAATGCCCCCAATCGGGTCAAAGTGGTATCGATGGATTGCTGACACCTCTCTCCCTAACTTGTATGCCATCTCAGCGGCCATAATCATAGCAATTTGCTTGATCTATTGGCTTGCACGTGATGTGTGGCGCTGGGCATGGACAAGACGCCATGTGTTCTTTCGTCGCCCTTTCCGGTCGAAAATATTAATACCTTGGAGACGGTTTGCCTTCGTCCACCTGCCAAAATGCATGCGTTGGCTGGACATCTCAAATTACTGGCAAGCGCTAATCCTGGCTGTCATGCTGGCGGGGAACATTGTTGGCCTCCGACTTCGAGCCCATTCTTGGGCAGAAGCACAGAAAAGGGCTGGCTCCATGGCAGTCATCAACCTCGTGCCTTTGTGCACCGGTATCAGCTTTGGTCTTCCGGCGGATCTGCTCCACGTGGACCGCCAGATGCTCGCGTGGTTCCATCGCTGGGTAGGTCGCATTTGCGTGCTCCATTCTCTGTTACACTGTTCGCTGCTCGTTACTGTCGCCAGAACGATGGACTTGGCAAACTCACGATACATAATTCCAATAGCCGTAAGTAAAGCATACTCCGAGGCTAAGTGTGCCTATTGCGCAGATCAACATCTCATCAAATAAAGGCAGGTTGTGCTCTCGTTCTCATGATACCTGTTACTTGTGCGGCGGCCCAACGGCGACACCTACAATTTGCGATGAAATGTCACTACCTTCTTGCAGCAACGGCGATTGGCGCGCTTATATACCATCTGGTGGAGCGACACTCACTGTATCGGTGGTACCTGGTAGGCGCTATCTGCTTGTGGATATTCATTAGCGCTCTTGTCTGCACAATGGCCGCATGGGATCAGAAACCTTGGAGATCGTCCCGAAATAAGGTAGTCATGAACTCTGTAAGCCATTTCCTTTGGCTTGACATAGAGCTACCTCTCAACCGAGCGATCCGCCCTGGCCAGTATGTGCAGCTTTGGATGCCACGAGCCGGCTTTCGCGCTTTCTTTCAGCTTCCTCAGTTCTATATTGCATTCTGGGAAGATGGACCAACTCAAAGAATAGTCCGTATGGTAGCAGAGCCTCAACCTGGGCTTGCGCGAAAGCTGTACCACGAAGCACTGAGATCCCCAGTCAAGCAGTCGGCCATCATACTCGGACCGTACGGACACCCTCTCGATTTCTATCGGTTCGGTACAATCCTCTTCGTGGTAGAGGACATCGGGTTTTTCCGAGCGCTTTCATACATTGAAATGTTGGTGGAGGCCAGCCGCAAGCGAGAAGTAATGGTGCGAAAGCTAGAGGTTCTCTGGAAGCGACAAGTTGGCAAAGATGGTATGTTTCTATCTTGGACTAGTACTTTTTTAGAGTCTGAAAGGTGGCTGAAGTTCTGGCAGAAAATCCACAATGGGTAAATGAATGGATGCAAGACCTTTTCAATCGCGACTGGAGATCGTTCAAGGTGAGTTTTCTGCTACTGCAGCTCATTCTGTGCGCTGCGACCTGACCGTGCTTCAGATTTTGCGGTTCAGCATCTACTGCCCGCGTACTCAATCAAGTCCCCAGGAAAACCTTTCCTACGAGCACAACGCAATGCTTTGCTACTTTTATGGCTCGATCAAGATCGAGGAGGAAGTTGCGCGGTATCTCAACAATCAACGCGGAGCCATGGCCGTAGCGGGTGAGTTTCCCAAGTCCAACCTCCATCCACTTCAGTGCGCTGAAGAGCGCAATATTACGGTTACGGTGCTAACAATCTACGCAGTATGTGCAGGTCCGTCAATAAGTGAGGCCGTGACGAAGACTGTACAGCCACACGCAGGAAGAAATCTCCAGCTGATCGTTCTCGACCCCGATATGAGCCCTGCACCGGATGGGAATGACGATTTGCCCGGCAGCGTCGAGTCTGCAGTTGACCGCCAGGATCCAACACACACAGCCTCGGGAGCGGGAGAGGGCAAGCGTATTCACCAAGAACGACGAATTCCAGTGGACAACCGTAAGCTACAGTATTCATCGCCCACAAAAATTGATACGGAAACCGGAAAAGTCGAGATGAGCAACCACTCGAAGTGGGTAGAAAATAGATTGGCACAAGGGCACTGAAAGTCTACTATCACAGTTACCGAACCATGAATCCCTACCAGCGTCATTCTGCACCTTAATAGCCTAGTTGGTTTCAACACTTCACTCAAATTCGCCTACGCGCACCGCGTGTCGGATTCGCTGCGCCTGCCTCTAGTGGAGGCCTCTTCGATTGAGGCGGTCTCAACACAATGGTTGAGTTTTCAGCTCATTGGCAATCGTATCTTCCGCCGGCAGTTCATGTATCACAGGGAGGGCACCATGGAAAGCTTGGAGCCTGGCCTTGTTCGCCGCACAGCCGGTCCGCCTTCGCGAGCAGATTCCTTCTCGAGGGAATATTAATGAATCTTCTAGGTGATTGGTATGATAGAAAGACGATCGCCGGCCATGGCAAAGCTGGCAGCGAAGCGTGCCGATCTCGGGTAGGCTGGTGTGTGCATTTCGTCTCGTAGATTCAGCACACTCCACAGGAGGCACTGAACCGCCTTCTTTTCGAGAAGATTTCGAGGGGCGAAAAGATCTCTTGGTTCTATTGCTTAGCATTTTATTAGTATTTGAAGCACGTAAATCATGAGCTCCTCATACCTTGCATCCATCCACAATTTAGTGCCAATAAACCAATTCATAATTATTTGGGCCGAGAGATTAGCTGAAGGCTTTAAAGAAGTGAGCCCTAAGTGGCGCTGATTATAAAGTATACGGGAGAATATAGAGCTTTGGCATTAGTTCATGGAAGCGTTTCCACCCTAAGTCAAGGTATATCGTTGATCGCAACCCAAACCATATTAGGTCCTTGGGATCCAGAAGGACACACGCATAGGTAGTTAGGCGCGAAGGCATATCTTGACCAGGAATTGAACAGGGAAAATTGTCTTTCCGCATTGCTGTACTGTATGCAAACGACACGGTTCAACTATGGTTTGCTTCTTAACGGTTTGCTTCATAACGGTTTGCTTCTTAACGGTTTGCTTCTTAACTGCCGGTTGGGAACCCGGTTGAATCCGCAACTTTTAAGGCCCACAAACGCGCCCAAACATGTAGGATAACTGAATATAATCTTCCATCAACTGAACCACTGCACTATCGGTCCTCAGCTTCTTTGCCCAATGGAAAATGGTTGGTACAATTATTTGAGGGACTTGAGGTCCCCTGTTCAATCCGACCGGTCATTGTCCTCACTGACGTCATTACTGTTCCCAAAATAAAAGCGGTCAGTTCCCTAACCCAGCCTTCACAATGTCCTCGTTTGTAAATCATGCAATCCAAGATACTGGCAGCAATGATCACTCTAGCTATAGCTACCGCTGTAGCGGCTGCGCCAAGACCTGAACTTGATGTTCAGCCTGCCATCAACGTAGTTAATTGAACATTCCGTCTCGCGGCTTCGCTGACTAGCTTTAGACGCTTTTTGCTCCACTTCAACTCATTGCCTGGACACAGCTTAACTGCACCGGAGATTTCGGTGTCACCCAATTCACTGACTCGGTTCTGGCACGAAATATCTCCAACGCCTACATTTCTCGCAGTCTACAACTTAATCGCTCATTGACACAGCAGGAGCAATTGGATATATCCGTCACGAGTAACTTCAATTCCTGGTACTCCAACAAAGACCAGCTGTACTACAACAGTGCATCCTGTAGCAACTTTTGGCAGACCTATTACGCCGTGAATGGAACCACCGCATGTTATAACACGCCCCCATTTACCTGTCACCGGTTGTGGAACAACCCAGGATTGCCCATGATACTTAGTAAATGAAAGAAGAGATAGGAAGGAAAAACAACACCATCATTGCATTTCTTTAAGTCATTGCCTACCGATCTGAGTAGCCTCCGAATTAAACGAAATCACAAAATTATAGGGACATCGAACATCACAGTAGGTTTCCGCACTAGCCAGTATTACACACCGATACCCAAGTTGGCTTTTACACGATCGACAGCATGAATGTTCTTTCCTGAATCAATCCAAACAGCGCCAAGAATGGCTTCCACCGTCGTCGCACGAGTGCCATTAGTGATCTCACCCTTTTGTGCCGGTTGGCCGGTTATAAAGTCGTCCAGCTCACACGCCTCACCTTTGCAGCTCAAATGTTTGTTGCAAGCATTCTTTCGCAGTATGTGATCCCCATCTTCTGTGTCTAGTCAGAACTCATCATAAATTAGCGATTTCACAGTTCAACGTGCCGATGGTATTTTCACTACCGTACCATTCGTCCAGAAGTGAAGTGGACAGAACGGAGTCTCCAACGAGTGCCAGACGCTTGTTGCCTTGCAGCGGACGAGTTCCAGCTGGATGCAAAGCCTCTTCTAACAATGGAGTGGAGTTGAAGTGGTAGCCAAGTCGGTCTTGGAGCTCCTCCATTTCCGTTGAACCTGTTGTCAAATATTCATTGAATGAACGGTCTGAAATTTGACTCAGAAATCCCACAGACCATAGATCTTATGTATCTCAGTGTGACAAAAGCCACATTACGAGGTATCTAGTTGAGAGCTGGCATATGGAGGATGAAGTCATTAATAAAAGGCATTTTCCGTTCACGGATGAGTCAACCCTTGCTTAGGTTGGATCAAAGATTAAGACGACCGAAAATACACGAGAGGCGAATACTGGAAACAGAAAGCCACTATATTGATTGGATCCGAATTGGCAAAGGCGAATAAACTATTGCCACAGAAGCAGACACCCGGAGAACAAAAAGGTGAAACTACGCCCTTCACGGCGAGATAGAACACCAGCGGTGACGTGACGAGTTTCATTTAGAGGCAAACGAAAAAAGGCAAAGAAACCGTGTTGGAAAGCCCTATAGGATCGCTGACAAGCAAAGCTTGGGTCAAAGGCGAAGAATCCTGAGGCAAGCCTTCAAGCACCACGCCCAACCGTCACGCTGAGAACTGGCGACCCACGAAATTAGGATGCTCAGATTTCCCAGTTTCCCACTATATTCTGCACAAAGTCTTGTGGATCAAGAAATGGCATGGACGTAGAAGGGTGAATGCCAGATAATGGAACCGAATCCCACATCGTGGAACTGTCTGTGACCTCTACCCGCGGCCATATAGCTAACTGAAACCGTGCTTGTCCAGCGCTTGATATGTTTTCCATAGTAGAATGCTGCGAGAGAATGTCACTTATTTGACCACGTATCCTTCGTAAGT
The DNA here is from genome assembly GCF_001773325.1 of Penicillium arizonense. Lineage (NCBI taxonomy): Eukaryota > Fungi > Ascomycota > Eurotiomycetes > Eurotiales > Aspergillaceae > Penicillium > Penicillium arizonense. The sequence goes on along the minus strand of NW_019173385.1, from coordinate 1,162 downwards.
TGCCCAGCATTGACTCAACCCGCGGAAGGAAGAACGGATACTCTTCGACAGCCTCTTCAGTCTCCGTACTGAACTTATTGAGTCGGAGTTCTATCCAGTTCACCCGCTCAAAAAGCAGAAACGCGGATACATAAAGGAAAATATCATCGGCGCACGTGTCGTGGGATAACGGATCCGGCCCTGTCCAGCTGAAGGCGCAGAAATTCTCATAGCTGGGGTAGAAGACATATTCGATGGCAGGAACCCTCTTATCCCCATGCTGAGTATACTCTAAGCATCCGCCGATTGGTTGGTTTGAGCACAGAGAGCTACCATTTTCTGCGGGGCAAGGTGGCAGTGTCGGCATATTGGGAAATTCTCGCCAAATGGACTCAAGATCTAGATCCAAATCATAGTCTGAAGGGACCATCAGCGCCGACATTAAGTATCGAAGATCATCCAACTAACCAATTTGATCAAGTTGTCCCATTATCCTCATGCAGCAAGTGCCACGTTCGCGATGAAAGACAGTTTATGGAGGTAGGATATGATGGGGTTTTATTGGGTCTATATGTAGAGGCCAGGGTGGCTAGCTTCTAGGTTAGAGAAAGCCCATTGAAAAGAAGAAGAAAGAAAAAGAACTAGGTCCGAGAGGCTTGACCATGTTCAAGAGAAGGCTATGTTACCAAGTGATGGGTTCTCCTGGTTTACGTAGAAGCAAACGGTGAATGATCCAATTTCCGTTGAAAGTGTACATTGGTGGTGAGGTGTCAGGAATGCCCGCCCCACTCATACTCCGTTGAACTTTTCCACCGGTCGTTCCTGCCGGCGTGGTTCCACGCAAGAACCACAAGACCGGTCACACTGTGCTATTTGCTATTACACCCCAAGCCTTGGTCAACTGAAGCTAGCGTGTTTCAATTTGCCCCTGCATGAACTCATTGTAGCTCACTTATCTGACACGAGTGTCTGTCACTATTCTGCAATGTTCCGAGAACGCCCTGGTGTACAGAGAGAAAGGCCTGACGACGATCCCACAGCAGCAGTTCTTGATGATTGCAGCATTGCTGAAGCTTTTTGTTCTCCTCCGCCAGCCATTTTTGTGAGTTTTGCAGGTAGCGACGTTCCTCTTCCAAGCGTATTTTGCCGGCCGACTTGATCGTGTAGCACTCCCACAGACACA
>NW_019173384.1:0-14539 GCF_001773325.1 Penicillium arizonense | reverse complement strand
ATTCGCTATCTATCACTCCCATTCTTGGTCTGGCTCGGGAGCTTCTCTGTGTACCCAGTTCCAGGTGCAAGTTTAAGCCGATGCTTGGCCATCTCATGGTCACTACTCGGAATCGTCCAAGCGGCGCATCTCCTACTGATCAGCCCGATGGACAAGCAAGAGCTCTCTAACGAGAGGCCAATGCGCTCAAAGTCTACTATAGGGCTTTTGTACAACTGTCTTGAAGCACTGTCAATGACTCGTGCAGTTGATACGCACCGGCGGGTGAAAAACGTCCCTCCTCAACCGGCATATTACCAGAGATATGGAGCCCAAATTCATTCTGCCCGGTTTTGCCTAAGGCAGTTTGTCATTATTGCCTGGCAGTATATTGTCATGGATATTTTCCAGACCATTGCCCGTCAAGAAGCCTTAAAAGAGGGGTATCAGCCCGAATTTGCGCCAATAGATTGGATTGCGCCGGTGGATGTATGGATTGAGCGGGCGATTTCCAACTTGATCTTCTGGTTTATTCTCAGCAGAGTATTGATCGATGTCCATTTTCGAATATTGTCAGTCATCTAGGTATTATTGTTAGGTGATTCTCCCGCAAATTGGCCTCCGGCCTTTGGACGGATGGCAAATACGTATACTATTCGCGGTTTTTGGGGGTGAGTCCTTGTTTTAGCAGTGGCTATACAATTGTTGCCGCGCAATATGTGCTAACCTATTCAAACAGGTGTTTCTGGCATCAGTTTCTTCGCCAGCCTCTCACGGCTGTTAGCAACTTCGTCGCGCGTGACGTTCTACTTCTGCCGAGGCCATCTGTATTGGAAAGATACACAAACATTTTTACCGTTTTTCTTCTATCTGCGATTTTGCACAGGATCCTCGATTATGTACAGACCATTCCGAGTGAGTATTCTGGAGCGATGCCCTTTTTCCTTTCTATGGTATTAGGCGTCATGATTGAAGATGGCGTGCAAGAGGTTTGGAGACGAATAGAGTCTCCTCTGCAGTCACAACTGGCGTGGAAAGATCCTCCTGTTTTGTGGTGGCAGAGAATGATTGGCCACGTATGGGTGACGGCATGGCTGGCGACTACGTCGACTTTGTGGTTCAATCCAATGTCTCAATTGCCGAAGGAGGAGACTACTTTGGTTCCCTTCAGCATCAGTGAAAGGCTTTCTATCCCAGTGATGGGAACGCTTGCATCATTTTATGGGATATTCTTGCACTTTGTGCTCGCCACTGAAGTATGAGCATGTGAGACCAAAATAGTTCAGCTCCAAGTTTGGAGGCTATGGATCGTAACAAGTTCTTTTTGTTGCAACTTTTCGATACGATATTGTGGTTGACTGTCCGTCCCCAACCACACTAGCTGTCAGATGCTGCGTAACATAATGTTGGTTTGCCTCCTAGCTCCAATCTGCCGTCCAATCATGGTCTGTTTCAATTCGTTCTTAACGTAATTCACATGCGAGTGGGCCACCCAAGCGAGTGGGCCACGTGCCGCGAAACGCGTCAATTAATTAGACCTTCCTTCTTTAACCACCTACCATGCCACCAATTCGTACTCAATCCTCTCGAAATTTAGTAGAGCAGGAGGGTAGGGTCTTATTAGCTATTTAGGCTATTAAGAATTAAGAAATTACCTCTATACACGAAGCAGCACGCCACTTTCAAGTGCCCCGTTCAACCCTACAACGCCGCCTTACCGGTGACATCTTTCGTCCTAATTCACGCGCAAATAACTATAAATTGACCGAAATTGAGGAGGAATCTCTTTAAAAATGGATTCTCTATAGATTCTCGCAGAGCACCCCCTCGGCCCTCTTCTATACGAGAAATAGTAGATTTATTGCTCGCGGCGCGTGGATCTACCCCGGTTATTTCGGTCGGTGAGAATTGGGTTACAAACTTTATAAAAAGGCATTAAAACCTTTCCTCCCGATTCTCGAAAGGCTATAATTACGAGCGCGTGAAGTGTGAAGACCTAAAAATCATTAAAGAATGGTTTAATTGCGTATAGCGTATAATACTTCAATATAGTATCGACCTAGACGATATCTATAACTTCGATAAGACTAGTTTTGCAATAGGCTTAATTGCGACCGCGAAGGTCATCACGAGAAGGGAATACTATAGTCGGCGATCGCTTTTATAGCCCGGAAATCGCGTGTAGGTGACTATAATTAAGTGTATAAATACTTCGGGGTAGGCGCTTCCTCCGTGCGTAATTTTTAAGGGCAAAGTCTTTATTAAATCTTAGTTCGACGGCCTCCCGGAGGATTAGCGCTTTAAGGTTAGTCCTAATGGGTGGACCTCTAATAAAATTAGACTTCGTTAGCTTGAAAAGCTCTTTATTCCGTCTACTTCTTCGCGTACGAAGGGGAAGTATAGACTTTTGATACTCGACGGCCACGGAAGTTATTTAACCCCGAAATTCGACAAAATTTGCGAGAAAAACGATATTATCGCAATTTATATATCTCCGCACTCGTCTTACTTTTTACAGCCTCTTAATATTAGCTATTTTGCGGTGTTAAAGCGTAGTTACGCTCGGCTTATCGAATCGAAAACGTATACTAGAATTAACTATATTAATAAGCTAGACTTCCTTAAAGCCTACCCGTCCGCGCGAATTAAGGCATTTAAATTAAAGACTATTAAGAATAGCTTTACCGCTACCGGTTTAGTGCCTTATAGTCCTAATTAAGTGATCTCGAAGCTTAATATTCGCCTTCGAACCCTAACACCCCTCTAGAGCTAGGGAAGCAAGTAGGATCTAAAAACGTCTTTAAACTACGTATAATTACAAAAATAAGCTTCCTTAATTAAAGCTTTACTAAAAGCGCGTTCAAAAAGCCTACCGAGCCCGCTTAGCTCCGCGATAAATTAGGTTTTAACGGCCTATTAAATCACAATACAATCGGTAGCTATTCTCGAGAAAGAAGTAGGCGAATTACGCGCTACAAACGAGACGAAGAAGCGAAAAAGTACTCGGTCTAAAAAGTAAATAGCTTCCGAAGAAGGCCTCTTAGTTTTTGAGGCATCTACCTTAGTAGCGTAGCCAGAGCAAGCGGTTCACAAACCCCCCGTGAGGCAGAATCGGCTCCGGCACCTTCACAGCCACGTAAGAGAGCATTACCAAAGTGCAGTATATATAGAATTCAGGGTCATAAATTGACTACATGTCCTAATAGAACTAGTTTTAGCTTATTAAATTTAATGGCGTTTTGGTTGAGAAAAATGCATTTAAAATAAATAGATATAGGTAGGGTGGCGGCTCGCTTGGGGTGGCGGCTCGCTTGTGAATTACGTTACTTAGTTAACTAGACACATCGCATGTTATCTTAGAACAATTAGAGTCAATCTCCTCATGGAATCGTGCCGCACAGTACACACTCTGCTTCTCCAATTCCTGACATCTAGCTTATCTAGGCATTAATATTTAGGTCCTCTGTTTCCCATTCCAGCAATGTTGCGGAATTAGATAAAGTGTTCGGATGGTTCAGGCTCAATATTTGTTTCTGCTTGGCTAAGCAATTTCGTAGCAAACTGATGGCTTCGGCATCGTGACCTGAAGATTTCCAGGTGAAAGCGAGATTAGCCATACTCGTCAGCGTGTCGGGATGATCCTCGCCGAGCCTCGTCTTGCGAGTCTCCATCACCTGCACCTCGAGCTGCTCGGCCTCCTCCCACCGGCCTTGGTTCCAATAAGTCGATGCCAGGTTGGCCATACTCGAAAGCGTGTCGGGAGACATGCTCGAGGGTCATCTCCGGGAAAGGGACGTCCAGATCCTGGTCGAGGTCGAGGTCGAGGTTTGGGATAACCAGGGCCGGGTCTGCCGCCATTGCCGCCATCTCTTCCATCATCTCCTCCATCGTCTCCTCCATCATCTCCTCCATCATCTCCTCCATCATCTCCTCCATCATCTCCTCCATCATCTCCTCCATCATCTCCTCCATCATCTCCTCCATCATCTCCTCCATCATCTCCTCCATCATCTCCTCCATCATCTCCTCCATCATCTCCTCCATCATCTCCTCCATCATCTCCTCCATCATCTCCTCCATCATCTCCTCCATTATTGCCGCCGCCGCCATCTCCAGGGCCATCATCGTCGTCGCCTCCACCCTGGGAAATCTTGGCAGCTCCATCAAAGCTGGGATCGAGGCCCAGAAGCCTCAGCACCAGATCCGTGGCAGAGTCATGGCTATTCCTCGTTATGGCCGAGACCATTGTCCACCACCACTCAGCATCTGGTTCACCGTCATGGTTCCCTGCATCACTGGAGACCAGTCGAGAGTAATCATGTTTCTCCAGACCTAAATACACCCTTGGAATAGCCTCAAGAACCTCTTGGTCTGGAATGACCAGAGCAGCGCATAAAGTAGCCACCACAGGCAGAAGCACAGGGAAATACATGATGAGGTGATGATCAAACAGACCCCAAGAGAGAAATCAAGATCTTCTATAAACTATTTCTCCAGACTCCGACTTGCCGACAAGGTCACACTACATCCCGGTCCAACGCTGTCAAAGAGACAGTGCACAACTCTAACGGTCCGACCAGTCGAGACCAGATCAGCCTGCAGCCTTGCACAGAGCAAACAGTCAGGGAAGAGTAAAGGCAATCAGACCGAAGGCCAATCACCTCCCCCCGGGACATTCGAAGCATCTTTCGATCCCATCTTGCATATGGGGTAACACAGCCAGGGTGGGAATCAGCATACCCGAGTGTGACGTGTGACTTAGTTTAGAGGACATGGCGATGATGGTCGAATAAAGGCACGGGTAATGGCAAGACTTTATACTACCTATGGTAATCAAGGCCCGTCTAAGATGTGAGGTGGTTCTTGAACTTGACCATGGGCATATGATTGTAACCTTAGGTCTAGTCTACCTCACAACCTCGCAAATGCGTTGTCTTCTCCAGATATCAAGTATCCTACTGGTAAATTATGCTAGTCAACGACATTGCCTCTTCTCCGAGACAATCCGTCGCTGCCACCAATGCGCTTGTATTCTCTCACTCGTTCCATGCCGCCTTGTTCGTCTCGCATTACATCATTCTCGCATTACCTTCTCCATTGCTCAACTGAGATGCTTACGCTCTCTGTGCCTCATCTGGCCCTGGAAGCGTCTATCACTCCCCCCCCCCGGCGACATCTAAGACTTCGGTGGTTGGACGAATGAACATCCAGACTACGGCTGCTTCTCCAGTCAGCTCCGTCCGCCCTGTAGAATGGCCGCGACATCTCCTTCACGCAATGCTTAGCCGTCTATCAAATGAATGGGGCTTACTAAGACAGCGAGGGTTCTCGCTGCAATAATATACACGCCGCCCTGTCTCGAAAGGACACGTCAACGGCCAGGTCCCGGGTCGGCGGAGCCGCGGGATGGTGAAAGCTGACGCTTGTAACAGTCCACATCCTCAACCTAATGAGACGAATCAAACTCGACCCCAACCCCATAGGCGAGGAGAACTTCCTCTTCATCAACGCCTTCAAAGAGTGGGGCGAGGGCAACGTCCTCGAGGCCTCGAGGCAATGGGGGTTCAACTTCAGCGCCGCGCTGCACGAGGCGCTCACCCTCGGCCAGTCGATACCCTGGAAAGACGACCTGATCGCTCAAGCCGAATGGATAGGGACTGTTGTCTCGGGCGCGTCTGTAGGGAGACGGGTGGTGGAGGATGTACAGAGACTAATCGTTGACGTCGAAAGGCCGAGCCTCTGCGGTCTAGACTCTGTCCTGGTTCGCCAACATGGCTACTATCCAAGGCAAATGAGTCACTTCTCTGGTGTGCGTCTCGACGTACGCTACGCTCAATTGTTAGCATAGGGTGTATAACTCGTCAACAAACTGTAGGCGTACCTAGGTGTATATAACGCCAGGTATTGAATGGCAAGCCGTGAAGGGGGAAAGACCTCGGTCGCCCTTCGAGCTAGTACTAGTGTGGCACTGTCTTCAGAGCTTATATATACGGACTCGAGAACACTAGCATCCCTAAAGGGATCGCCGCTTCGACTTAAGATGCTTCTTCTTGAGCGTGAACTCCTCCGTGAGTGCGACATTTTTCTGTTAGCTTCCTGCTTTAAGGCTAGCTGTCGTGTGATTCGATCATCCCCGGCGTCGATATCACTGCACAAATGCTCTGCCAGATCATGAAATCTTTCGCAGGGACGGCTTTAACTTAGAGATAGCATCTGCCACCGAGGGGTCGCACGCTATTTTAGTTCGCACGCTATTTCAGTTCGTAAGGAAATAATGACGCAAGATCTTGACTAGAGGCGCAAGATTTACACGCAAATAGGAAATGGAAACGACTCTTAAGACCTGTGGCGCCGCTGCCGAGTGACCCGCTAACTCCGGACATAGCAACATTTCTGCTGTGGTAACGCCGAATTGACCCACCTCGAGCCATTATGGTATGCTCACCAGACCCCTCTCTCAACAATGGCACGCAGCAGGAGCGTCCTGGGCGGCGATGCCCAACCAATGTAGCATTGAGCGTGGAGATATGGGCGGTGGACCTGAACCGCCACCCGTGGACCCACGATCTGCGAGTGGCATTTAATAAGGTAGCGGCCCCAGGTACGTGTGGGTACCCAGGCGATGCGAATAATAGGGCGTGCAGCACGCTCGCTAAAATCGCTATACAGTGGCAAACAGTCATGCAAATCGGGCCTCATCAAACTCACTGCTTCAGGCCTAGAAGTCAGTTAGAGTGCTCCCCTTCTGGCCAGGAAGTCTTCGACCGCCTTCCACTTTCTTCGACAAGTTCTGCTCCTTCAATGCAAATAGACAGGATTTAGTATTTTTTTTCTCCCACACTATGTCAGCCAAATACGACGATAGTCCTATACAAGCTGCCGTATAATTAGTGTTAAGGTAGCGCCTCGGAACTGCCAATGCACTTCTTGTGTATCGGTCCACTTCGGTATAATGTTTTCGACCTTGTTGTCATTAGTCTTCTCGCATTGACTGCGTAATTTGCGCTTGAAGTACATATAGCTACCGCAGGCGGTTTGAAATCTACACACGACACAGTCACCTAGCTTAACTTTGCTAATCTTTGGGCCACACTGTCAACGACATCGCAGAATTCATGACCAAGAATGTCGCCTTTCTGTAGTTCGACGACAACACTATAGTACAGATGAAGATCTGAGCCGCAGACTATTGAGCCTATGACCTTTATAATAACGTCTGTGTCCTCGACCTTCGCGGGCTTGAACGTCTCAACCACCTTGACGCTATTCTTGCCATTCCAGACCAGTGCCTTTATCTTCTCACCTGATAGGTTGGTGTACTTCTCGGCATCCTTAGCGGGGTTGCTAAGGTTCTATTCAGTGTTTGCGTCACCTGTATGACCAATGATCTTTCCGACGAATCCTGCTGCTTGTGAGACTGCCATTGTAAGCGTGGAACGCAGGATTTCTGTGAGACTAGAGCGACAGAAAAGAGTTTGAGCTCACGCGATTGAAACAGTTCACGAGGAGAGTACAGATGCCTTACTGTAACAGTCTTACCTATACTCTCGTGTTATCGTGCAAAGTGCGTCTCCATCTGCCGGACTTGGCGCGGGGTGATGTCCATAGCATCATGTTAGTTGTGATGCGCAGGCACCTACCGAAAGTCGACCGTTGCACGAGCCCCGTGTTAAGTCTATGATATAGTCATTCGCCGGAGGATGCTTCCGGTTGCTGACATCGCCAGTCTAAGTTGAATGTTGCCCGTATTCGAAAAGTGTTTCTGCCAGCATCGTGGTGATGTTCAAATGTTGCCAAGAGCCCTGGTGATGGGAAGTTCCGTCCAAGACACGCAACCCAGGTCGCCACACTTTTAGTGGATGGATAGAGCGGATAAAGAAGTCCAAGCTTATTAAGTCTACGGTGAGCCTAATTCGAAGGAAGGTCTCTAGCAGAAGGTAAATGGTAAGGAGAAAATACTCGGATGTTGGAAGCCGGATGGATCGGCTAGAGGCTTACTGCTAAGCAGGCCTTCGCGCGAAGAGGCCCCGGCACTCTTATCTCCTGGAGCTGTTCAGAATCCTTACAGAACTTTCTAGTAGAGAACAATTTTGGGCGCTTTAAGTAAAGCTTTACAGCCAGAACGAACACGATACACCCATGTTCAAACTTCACGAATTATGTCACAATTGCGACATCTCTCAAAGAGTCAACGTCATCCACGGCATCCTCCTAGCTTCCGAGCGGCGCCAGATTGGTGTGGCCCTGACATCATTTACTGATCATAATCAAAATCTGCATAAAATACTCTACTCTAAACTCCTCGAAAGAGCTTTTAACGGACCAATCTGACTGCAACTCCAATTTTTTCCCACAACCGTCGTGGTACTATATTCTCTATGGACAAATTCGGGAAGAAGATCGCGTCGCCAGCATACAAGCCCCCGTTCCCACCGACTTCTTCCTTGATTGCTCGGAAGGACCTAGACATCCCTGCGGCCTTCAACGATCTATCTCCCCTAGTGAGTGAACTGCAGCCACTGAGATTGGAGCATAGAAATGAGGTGCACAGATTTCTCTGTGCTTTTTTCGATCTTTCTCGATTCAATGCCATACGCAAGATGCTGTGGCTAATCGCCGTCCATGGAGCTCCACGCTCCTTGTACTACCAGAAGTTCCTGCGCCGCGAAATTGTAATCGCAGAAGAACTGGATCTTCACCTCGTTTGGGCGAAATCGAGAATATTTATCAAACCACTCCCGGACTTTCTGCTCAATTACGATTTCTGGGAGGCCTATATATCCTGCGAACCTCAATTACACCGAGCAGCGTGCGGGCTTCTGTACTCTTATTGTGGCCTCATTCGCTTTGGTCATGATTTACAGGTGGCACAAGAATGTCGTCTGATCAATGTGAACTTCGACTACCGAGCTTGGACGGAATTTGCCCGTACAATACTACCAAATCTCAACCCTAAGGACTCTAATATCATGGACACACGATTCCAATATGGCGAGTTGCGTTTAAACCGGCTCGACACTATTTACCGATATTCGCCTTATAAGTTTTCGATATCTAGCATCCTTCAAGGCTTCCCCTATGCCTTGACTGAAAGCTATGTGCCTTATATGGACCAGTATAATAACGCAGTGTCAGCGTTTGGTGTTATTGTTATTATTCTGTCGGCTTTCAATCTATCATTGTCAGCACACTCTAAAAGTCCAGATCTTGATCTTCAACGAGCAGCATACGGATTCGCGCTATTCGCCATGATTTTATGCGCCGCGCTTATTGGGCTGTTCATTGTGTTACCCTTGATTGCCTTACTTGCGACAATCTATGGCTCCATTCTCACACGGAAACGACTTGCCAAAATACAGGAGGACGAGGAGCTACCACGCTCAGCTTAGTTGATCATGGCTTACGAACCAGCCTAAATGGTCGCGAGGCTAGGAGATTAGCAAATTTGAGTACGAGTTTGAGTTCCACATATACCTGCAACAGTCGGCACGATCCGTATCCGACGAGCGTGAGAAAGACGCAGGAGACGAGGGGATCCCGAGATGACGTGGCCTCTCTGGCGCCGCAGGAAGCTGAGGAGCGTTGGTGACGGATCTGCACCGCCTGTCGCATGATGGTCCATGTGTTCAGTGGCGGTGAGGCAGATTTCGACTGTCGGAACGGGCTGGATAGGCTGAGGCGATGGCGCGTATTAGGCAACTCGGTGAGATCTGGCCCGTGCCATTGGCGGTCTCGGAAATGGCATGATAACGAGAGGGGCCGATAATATGTTAAACATGCAGGTGCAGCATGAGGATGAGACAAGCTCCGGAGACGCCGTGTGCCATGTGTGGTCAAGTCAGGGACGTGATCCGCAGCGACGGGTGATATCCTAGGAAGGTGGAAGTCAGGAGGTGCATGAAAGGATGGGGTAGGATAGTGCCGTGAAGCTTGCGGTCCATGCAAATAGCCCCTTATCCTCGCAAATCGTAAGCCCCAAAGTTGGAAAGGCATCTAGCGCTCGTCGATTCGGACGCGCTCTCGCTGCCAGCAACCGGACGCCCATGTCGTGCCCCGGGAAGACGATGATGACGAGAAGCATCGACCTTCCCTTACTCCTCGCGCTGGCGGCAAGATGGTGTCGTGGACAAGGATGGGCTCGCGCGGCGGCAGGAGAGGAGAGGCCAGGAGACAGCCTGTGAGGGCGGTTTTTCAAAACTGCCTTGCCGACGGTAGTCGATGGTGCCAATCCCCATGGAAGATTCGCAGGGGTTATTACCTCACTCAGCTCCTCAGGGGCTACGGGTCGTCAGGGAATTGACCAGTAGCCTCAGCCACGATGGGGGATGATTCTCTTGCCGACTCGCAATGGTCGCCCAACTCGGGGTGACACCAGACACAATAAACGTACAAGCTGCGATCTCGAATGGTGCGTAGAGAGAACTCTCGACGTGGCGTAAGGAAGGACAAGATGTCAGCATGCGTGGCCGCCTCAAGGGCATGGAGGGGCATGGTTCTTGCCGAGTCTTCAGCTCGAAATTTCCGTTGGTTGGCAAAGTCACGCAATCTTTGACCTCGAGTCTGCTATGGGTCATCTGTGTGAAACCGTGAGAGTCCCATTGGCATCGCCATGAGTTTATCCTAGCAAAACGAATTACTGTTGCTCTGAACTGAACAGGATGGATTAATTCAACTTCACATGCTGTGAAAACAGGACAATCCAATACGATTCATGCTTTGCATTCATTGATATCTGAAAAGGGACGTCCAAGTCATTTCATAGTTTCATAGCCAAGTTCGTACTCCCCCGTCTCGGGATGATCCTCGCCGAGCTTCGTCTTGCGAGTCTCCATCACCTGCACCTCGAGCTGCTCGGCCTCCTCCCACCGGCCCTGGTTCCGGTACGTCGATGCTAGGTTGGCCATACTCGTCAGCGTAGAGGGATGATCCTCGCCGAGCTTCGTCTTGCGAGTCTCTATTACCTGCACGTCGAGCTGCTCGGCCTCCTCCCACCGGCCCTAGTTCCGGTACGTCGATGCTAGGTTGGCTATACTCGTTAGCGTGTCGGGATGGTCCTCGCCGAGCTTTATCTTGCGAGTCTCAATCACCTGCACGTCGAGCTGCTCGGCCTCTTCCCACCGGCCCTTAAGCTAGTATGCCGTTGCTAACATACCTGTGCTATTGATGACATCTTTATAGTTATTACTAAATATTATTACTCTTTGATCTCTCGATTTTGCTGCCATTTCTCTTGTATCCGCGATGTTACCGCTTTTAGACGCATACTATGCACCTCTATAAAGCAACGTAGCCTATTGTTTTAGACACTTAGGTGATACTAGCCGTTGTAATATTGCGGATTTAACATAAGGAAAGAGTGGCCTACACCTCTCCTGGTTTTCGTATTCACCGGTAGGAAACTCTTCGTATAGGTTGCTAATAAATCTCTCCCTCCACTGGTCTATTTGTCCGTGAGATTTCAACCACGCACGCGTAGTTAGTTGCACCAGCCAATACATCGTAAAGAAGGTGCTATTCTCACTGATAGATATAAATAAATAATCCCCTAGTGTTGTGATATTATCTTTAAAATCGGGGCCTATATCCGATTCAGATGTCTCCCCGTTACTAGAGTCCGGAAGCTCTGAACTTAATATGTAGTTAGCCTTAGGTTGATACTAGATAAGGTTCTCTAGTATCCCTTGCCGATCAACAAAGCTTATAAGAGAAAGCAACTCCGCTGTAGATAGCTTTGTTTAGCGTATATAATCGAATAATATTTGCTACGTCACTAGAATTAAATGTAACGGAGTCCTCAGGAATCATGTATAGGTCTCTTGCATGGATCTCTCGTACCCCTCAAGGATCGCCAGCAACACGTCAGCGTTGGCTCACCGTAACGCTGATCCTCCATGTTAAATAGTCTAGTACAAGAGAACCTAGAGGTTCTCTAAGAATCAGTCTCTATATTCCTCTAATATACTACTTGTTCCTAGGCATCTTCATCTTACCTAGTTGATAGGCTCTATCCTGCAAACACTAGACCCCTCTTCTTTACAATTCTGATTCTTCTTCTTTAACTACCTAAGATTGAAGATGCCTCCCAAAGCAATAATGATTACCCGATCGTCGGTCGCTCGTGGATCCCTAGCGAACCTATATCGAACCGACACTAAATCTATTATTCCTCCCGCCACTATCTACGATAGAAGTAGTAGCCCGGAAAACAATTCTTAGGGCCGGACTCTCTAGTTTAGCGAGCACCTCGCTAAGGTCGAACGCCTCGAGACCCTTTATACGTTACTTACCTAAAAGAAGGAACTTAAGGAAGCGATCGGCTAAATAACTAAGAAATCGACGTCGGATCGCTATCGACGTTCTCCCTCTACGTTATCTAAACGAGGACGAGCTCCTAGAGAAATCAAAGTCGAGGTTCCGATCTTTAAAGTACACTATAATATATAGTAACGCTAAACCTAGCTTAATGACCTCTAGGATATATTCCTAGGTATACCCCGTAAGTATAGATCGGATAAAAGAAAGATCCTTAGTGCCACTAACCGTATAAGCTCTAACTACCGCGAGAGATAGCGACACTATATTAAAGAGAAAGCGGAACCCTAGCGAACCGCTTATAAAACGATATAGGAACTATTCGAGAAATAGACACTTACGCTACTACATAATTCGGCCACACTATAAGCCGATATTGCTACCTCCTTATAAGAGGCCCGTTAAGGCCCGAACTAAAGTCTAAGTGACTTTAACTCTTATCTTATCTCGCTTAAAAGGTATTTCGAAGCACTATCTGTCAGGACCACTACCTGACTGAAGAGGTTGATGACGCCTGAGGCATACATAGGTGCCCCAGGACGTACGTGAATGGATGATCTAGGACCTCACCGCCCACGAATGGGCCAGTCGTGTATATAAGCATTTCTCGCTGGTCCGTTGGACGGACCAGCGTTCAGTCTCTTCATACAATACACCCTATTGTACTGCACGCATAACTGGGCCATCTACCTCGCTTACCTACCTAAACCTAGAGACTGCGTGGTCTCACACTATCAGAGGACTAACGGGCGCTTAACTTCTTCACTAAATTATAGCTCCGCCTCCGATCGCGTATCTAGAATACTATACTTTATTTACCTAAAAATCGGGACAAGATAGTATCGATAGCGATGCACTATTAGAACCTTATTTAAATAGAGTCGGGAATAAAGAACTACCCGCCCCGCTTAATAAATAAAAGATATCACTCCCCTAACCAATAGGGATATCGAAAACGGACTAGCTTTAATAGGCCACCCTCTAACTCTAGTCGGGGCCAAGGATAGAACCGTAGAAGCTTCTAAGGACGAGGTAGTGATCGAAACCTAAATACTAAACTATATTTAAACCGGCGTGAATTCGGCGTAAAGCCGTATAATCGCTAGTGAAACGATGATATAACTCTACCTAAACTATATAGCTATTTTACCTACGGGTTAATAGACCACTAGAGGGACGAGTGCCCCTAAAATTCGACTAAGGTCTAATTAATACTAGCACACTCGGGAAAAGCTAGAGGGTTATAAGCAGAGGTGACGTGTGCTTAGGGGTTATACCTTAACGTATTTCACTAGTGAGTTGGCCACACCCCTGAGTTGGCCACCCCACCCAAAACGCGTCAATTAATTAGACTCTCTATTTTCAACCACCTACCATGCCACCAAAACGTACTCAATCCTCTCGAAATTCAATTGAAAAAGAGGGTAGGATCTTATTAGCTATTCAGGCTATTCAGAAGCAAGAAATTGCTTCAATTCGCGAAGCAGCACGCCAATTTAACGTACCGCGTTCAACTCTCACAATACGCCTTAATGGGGTTCAAAACCGCGCGTCTTCTCGCGCAAATAATCTAAAATTGACTGAAATTGAAGAGGAATCTCTTCAAAAATGGATTCTCTCTATGGATCTCCGCGGAGCAGCTCCTCGGCATTCTACTGTACGAGAAATAGCGAATTTACTACTCGCGGCGCGTGGATCTACCCCTCCTCCTTCGGTCGGCCAAAATTGGGTTACAAAATTCGTGAAAAGGCATCCTAACCTTTCCTCCCGATTCTCGAAAAGCTATAATTACGAGCGCGCGAAGTGTGAAGACCCGAAAATCATTGAAGAATGGTTTTCTCTCGTCCAAAAAACGATCATTTCTCACGGTATCGATCCCGATGATATCTATAACTTTGATGAGACCGGATTCGCAATGGGCTTGATTGCGACCGCGAAGGTTATCACGAGAAGGGAATACTACGGACGGCGATCGCTTTTACAGCCCGGAAATCGCGCGTAGGTGACTACAATTGAGTGTATAAATGCTTCAGGGTGGGCGCTTCCTCCGTGTATCATTTTTAAGGGCAAAGTCTTTATCGAATCTTGGTTCGACGGCCTTCCGAATAATTGGAGACTCGAGGTTAGTCCTAACGGATGGACCTCCGATGAAATTGGTCTTCGGTGGCTCGAAAAGCTCTTTATTCCGTCTACTTCTTCGCGTACGAAGGGGAAGTATAGACTTTTAATACTCGACGGCCACGGAAGT
>NW_019173383.1:0-14744 GCF_001773325.1 Penicillium arizonense | reverse complement strand
TTGTAGCCCTGGAGGTTCATGCGAGGGCCCTCGATGCCGACTTCTTGGAGCGCGATCATGAGCATGCAGAGGAACTTGTTGCGGCGCTGCAGACGCAGGCCCTCGTTCTGCCAGTTGGATTTGTAGAAGAAGACGACGTTAAGGGTCAGGGATAAGTTTTCTGTGACCTCGCGGAGCTCGTGGAGGATCATACTCTGGAAATCGCGCCTCTCGCTGCGCACGAACTCTACGAGGCGGTGGCGGAGTCGCTCCATCTGGTCGACGGTTGTGCCGTACTTGATAACAATTGGCAGGGCCTCGGCGAGAGCACCTGTGCGGCGCTGGTTGAGGATAAAAAGATTGTTGAGGACACTATTTGGTGCTTGGACGATGTGGCCCTCCATCTTCTTAAACTCGGTATATAGGAGCGCGATCTCCTTGACGAAGTAGTCGTCACCAAGGCCTGAGGCCCCGGAATTACCGTAGATGGTAACTCGGTCACCAACATCAAATGGGTGTTTAACGAAGACGAAAATGATAGACTGTAAGAACTCGGTGGCAGTTGTAGAGAACATCCATGATAGAGCGAGGATGGTAGAACCAGCAGAGGTCAGCACTCCCGCTGCGGACGTTGAGATCAGCGTGAGGAAGACAATGATAATGATAATAAAGACAAAGAACATGAAAACTTGATCCAGTTTTGACACAACAGAGTCAAGGTCCTTCAGTGATGCAGTGATAGACTTGCGCTCACGGCCAATATCCACACAGACACCTTCAAGCTCTTCCATAGAGATATCCCCATTCATATCCCGGTCAAACATGGAGAAGGCAGCCTCTGCCTCCTCATTGTCATCATAGGCCTCCTTCAGGTCCCCCGAGAAGACCGTGTCAAAGCCATCACGCGCGAACGTACGATAGAGACGGCGCGCGAGGACCTGGCAGCCCGAGGTGGTGCGCAGCAAGGCAAGAACGACCTGGTATGGATCACTGCTATTCTTCGTCTGCCGGCCGGTGAAATCCGCAAGCACGCCCTCAGCTACATCACCGACCTTGTTGCCGACGTTTTTCATGGCGCGCTGGGCAACGCGACCTGCCTTGGAGGCATACTGCAGAGGGTTCTTGGTGCTCTGCGGCGTCCCCAGGTTGGGGTTCTGCTCGAATGTCTCGTCGTCTTCCGCGATCCGTGCTCGGGAGAATTGATATAACTTGGTCAGGCTGCCGATTTGGAACTTGTTGAGCTGGATGCGGTCGTCGTATGTGCGCTGGTGAAAGGTGATGGCGATGAGCTGGATGATGATTTTTTCGATAACATTGAGGATCGTCCACACCAGACCCACGATGATAAGCTTATTGAGCGTTCTCTCCCAACCCCGCGTGCGCTTATCACCATCGACATGATGGTTCTTCATCGTGGGTAGGATGGAGATCTCTACAGCGAGCCACCAGAAGAAAAGCACGAAGTGGACTTCCAGCTGTTTGGCCATGTCGCGCCACTTCTTTGCGTTATTGGTGAATATGCTGGAGATTATGCTCACAGCCGGCGGTATACATTTCCCAACGACACGGGCTGCCCACAGAGTCAACCAGACGATTTCCAGCCAGATCGAAAACCACATCAATTTCACGCCGCCGACGCTGGTATCGGTATAGTTCAGGGCGCCGATAAGCAACGGGATCAGGAGGAGCAGCACCACGGGCACGATATAGGTCAAATACCGAACAGTGAAGCTGGAATTATGGACTTTCTTTACAAACGCAGAGAGTTTGGTAGTCGGACTCTCAGGAGGCTGATAGACGGCAGCCTTTTCGTGGAGTGGGTTGGTGGCCTCGTCGAACTCATCGACGCGCTGACTAGGATACGATCGCGTTCGGCTCATTGAGCTCCGCCGGTGCTGACTCCGTGTTTCGGTAGATCGTGATACCATGCGCTCTGCCTCCATGAGCTGGAGGTCATCCTCCAGGCGCACGGCTTGCCCGCGGCGCAAGGAGGCCGTGCTCATGGCGGCTTGTCCAGCTTCATAGTTCACGCTCGTGTCGACTTTTAGGTGGTCGTGAGACTCGACACCGGGTTCGCCCACGTAGGTTCCACCGGAGCTCGATCGATCTCCTTTCTTCTCTTGGAGATGAAATGATTCGTTTTCATCCATGGGCCTGGCCGATCGTGGGAATATAGGGTAGAGAGTGCGAGGGATGGAAGCATAAAGTAAGATACAGCGCAGTGTCGGAAAAGAAAAAGCGAAAAGTTTACAGTTAGACAATCTCTGGCTTTCAGTAAGCGTTACCTGAGCATGAACCGCACGGCCTAATGTCATAGTACTGTCTGACACGCAATGAGCAACCGTACATCTTGAGTGTTATTTGGTAATGGAGGGTCCGGAGGGTCGTTCGCTTAGTGAGCTCCACCGGGTGGCGCGATCTGTAAGTTCTTATCTCCACAAAGCGGGGCTCAGATTTTTCATTGCATGAGCAATCTATGCAATCTAACTCTCGCCCAGACGCCACAAAAACAATCACGAGTGCGCTCTAACTGGGCCCACAGCTGTGCAATGACAAGAATTGACAAGCAACGGTGCGAGATTCGCACTCCGCTGGCGAGATGTAGTTGTAGCGCGGCCAATCGAACGTACTGACTGCGGCAGTTTCCTATGTTCCAGGGTTATTCTTGGATATGTTCACGAGGAAGGAAGGCAATTGGTGCTTCTTGTCGGAGAATCATCGGCTGTTGGACGCGCTTGGCATTGTAAGAACTTTGTTTAGATGGAAGTTAGTTTCCCGATGTTGCTCAGCAAGATGAATCCATCAGGGGCTATTCACATTCCACTCTCGGGTCGCTGAGATTTTGACTCTGATTAAATACAAAAGTGTGCACAAGAACATATCTATGACAGAGCGGCGACCTAAAATGGGTCGATGTAGTTAGGAGATTATTATCTTCTGGATTCAACTTATATATTCCTGCAATGGATCCCGGACTTCTACATGCATCATTAGTGATTCCTGGCAACTCGAAGTCCTATCAATTGAACATAGACATCAAAATCGTTATCAGATTATTACCTACTATCGTACCCTGAAATGAGGAACGAGCGAAGGGTTTATTACCCTGCACGACCTGCCCGCGAAACTTGGACCCAGTTTAATGTCAATCTGGAGATCACCGACACGAGGACTAGGCTCTGGAGAGTCAGCAGTTTTTGTTTATAATGTATTGGGTCAATAAAAGCGACACTAGAACATGCGGGATTATTCGCAGATACATTCCACAAAAGCTGTAATATGAGTTCTCGAAAAGATATAAGCTTCTTTCCCTGCGGTAACTCTTCATTGCGACATCGTTGGATACATCGTTGGATACTTTCCACATTGTAAAAGACATAGGACAATCAAGAATATAGAATTCTTCAACATTCTCTTGCCATGCCTGGCAGTCCTGCCAGGTTGGGTCTGCAAGGGTGATCCCAGTCATCGAGGACCCGAGTCAGTCGACCCCGAGATGATTCCAGTGCCTGCTCAAAGAAGCGCAGCCGAGACAGCTGCTTGTCGTGGCGCAGCTGAAGTCCGTCCCTCTCTTGAGTCAGGTGTGTGCTAGCCTCCTTCAATATCTGATTGCTCTGCTCTAGCTTCTGGCCATCGACGTGCTTGGACACGCATGACTCCCATAGGCGTCGATAGAGTCCGACAAGTCGAGCCGCGGGAAAGGCGAACTTGGGATGGTGGCGTTCGAGGTCTGCTAACACCTTCAAAATAGGTTGAAATGGCTCGGTCGCCAAGGTATGTCTTGTTTCTGCTTCCTGTGGCAACAGAGAGAGCTGCGATAGTCAGCAAGAGCATTGGAAGCTGAGCCGCTTTACTTACCAGTGGAGGGACATGATCAGAACCTTCCAGCGAATTGTCTTTTTCACAAGCGATTGGCAACGCCCTGGTCTTTTGTTCTCCTTCTTTTTCCTGGTCTGGCGTGCTGTTAGGGGCATCCATCTTGATCGTAGTAAAAGTCGAGTGGGGCAATAGCATGTCCATCAATTGTTGGAGGCTTTTATAGACTAGCAGACATAGGTGGCTAGGTACTCAGTCTCACTATCACCATGAAAGTCAATTCACGCAGTCGGCTTTTGGCTTTCAGCGCTCTGTTAGCAGCCCGTTCAATGATGGTGATGGTGATCAAGTCTCGCGGTGTTGAGGGTCAGTGAATGTACCTCATATTGAGTGGCTCGCTGGTAATGAAAAGTCCTGAGGGAGATATATATTCAATCACACCACTTTTTCCACATTCGTTGGAAGACTCAGAAATCCCAAAAGCAGATAGAGTAAAATTTACAGGACTGAAAATGAAAATCGAAAGTACAACGTATTCAACGGCGGTCACAAATTCAAAAGTTGACTCAAGTCAACAACCAAGGCCAAGCTTCAACAGGTTGACGGGTCGAGTACCGCGCCCGCGCGACCGTGGCTTGACGGACTGAACCACACAGCTCAGAACCAACACACTCAAGCGAGGCCGGAAAATGGTCCATGATTCTTAGTGACGACAATGTGAGCGCTCTTTGGTAAATCCAATATTGATCAGCTTCCAGTGCCTCAATATAGAAGACCGTAGATTTAACTGTGAGCCAACGTTTCTTAACCGACTCACTTTGACTCACTTTCAACATGACTCTAGCATATTTTTCTCGCTGGGCATCTTAAATAAAACCAGGATTCCGCTGCAAATAGTTGCGGTAGAACGAAGGCATGGGTTGCAACAGGCCTCACTTAGGATAGGTGTCGTGTCCTTCAACGTTTGCTCCCTAATAGAGCACGTGTGCGGCAGGAGCCGAGAAGCCTATAAATACGCCCTCTTCCCCCAGCAATTGTTCTCCAATACTATCACTCGGCTATGTTGAGTCGAGCAGGCCTTCGGGTTGAGGTACCTGATAAGTTCTTCCCTTTGACCCTACTGGAATTTCCACTGTACTGACATCTATAGTTACATCGTGGACCGACAAGCTAGAAAGTGCCTGTGAGAGACGTCATTACCACCAGGTCCACTACTTCACCGGTGCCAGCCGATCAAAGAACAAGATTGGGGTTAGCTGGTCAAAATGTCTATGCGAACATCTCTCCACCATAGCAGCCGACTCACTCTCATGTCGCGCGACTTTAAAACCGTTGTGATGCTTCGGCGAAATTTAAGGCAGTAATATAGATAAGTTCGGTCTTCTCTACAGCGAAGCAGGACCCCGTTCTCCCGGCCTAGGCTTCGAACCGGGGTATGTCTTCGAACTATATTTTGGCCAAGTCCTCTTTGGTGCTCCAGCCGATCTGCTAGCGGAAGTACTCGTCGATGAAGGCGGATGCTCCACGGTGCAATCTACTGGCTGGTCGCAGTTGAAGAATACGAAGAGGATGGGTGAAGGTGGGGAGTCTTGCGCGAGTCCGGCGTTGTCTAGCGGCGCTACCTCTTTCTGTTAATTGTCAAACTCGAATTCGGCCTGACGTCCGCTCATGAAGCTCGCAATCCACTTTCGGGCCACCGAGGGGATGCCCTTGGTCTGGAGACGAGTATCCACCTTCCGTATAAAAGTGGTCACCCATCCCAAGAGAAGAGCCTGCATGATAGGCCATCCAATTGATACAGGAAGTCTATTTTCAATTAGTCATCTTTATCCAAGGAACGATATCTCATTGCTCGCCCAAGGGTTGGCCAGCTGCCAACTCTTATGACGTGCGGCCGCAAACGCCGGCGTCGGTCCCAAGAATTCGCCACAGTCTTGTCAGGCCCAATCCCTTGGAAAAGTCAGAAATGAATGGCGCGATGATGTCTGCTTTAAATCGCCTCGTCGTCGCATGCCGCTCATAATCGGAGGCCAGTTAGGCATGGTTCTGGAACGGGTCGGATTGTCTGTTTCTTGACAGAATGGCCGACAGAGCACATTCATCACGCCCGACCGATCCCAACGGGCTCGTGTTGGAAGCATGGGGTCAAGGACTGTTGGTCGGCTCGCTGGTCATTATGGCGGCAGTGACGCTAGCCAACATGAGAAAACACGTCCTGCTTCATAAGCTGATTTTGATAGAGGTATTACTCCCTGCTATCAGCCATTGTCCTTTCGAATACTGACAGAACCACGGCAAGTTACTCCTGGCAATACCCCATGGTACCTTCATTTTTGCGCATTCTCCCGCCTACGAGTGGTATCTCTCCTTTACGGCCATTGGGTTGACGGTCTCGTGGAGTCTGCACAATGTGGTTGCGTGGATGAAGAACAAGCCATTTCTGTCCCGCCGAGTATCCCTTTTCTACATCTCGACCGTCATCCTCGCGCAGCTTTACTGGGTGGTAGAAATCTACGCCAACTTTGCTTACTTCCGGAACGGCAATCCCATCTACCAGACCACCCGGCCCATGGAGCCACTTTTTCGGTATAGTATCTCGGCTACTGTGAGGTGTTGTTTGTCTAACAGCTCCACAGTGACCCCTGGTGGATTTTCACCTCGATCTCCCTCGTCTGTACCATCAAATCCGTGTATTCGTTCGGTATTGTGGAGCTGATGATTGTCTCCCCACGGTTCGGGATCATGCTGCTGTCCATGTGTCTCTCGATTATCTTCATGATCATTGAAACGTGCAGTGTGCTGCATGCGTTCAATGCGGCCGACCTGCCCACCGGAATCCAGCCGTTCTGGAAATTGTCGTTCGTCTTCAAGTGCCTCTGCGACACGGTCATTCTGGATGACTTCAAGTCCGCGCTGGACCACATCCGGTCCCACCGATTCCAGAGAACCATTCCAACAGACGAAGACTCGATGTGTCGGCACAGAAGCCCCCAACAGGCGGATGTGGAGGCCGGGTTTGACCTGAACCCGAGGCTCACTGTGCACCCCAAGCGGGGCCAACCATTGCCCAGAGTGGTGCTGCGAGAAGATGCTGGGATTCGTTAATAATATACAAGAGGTCCAAAGGCCTGAGCTTTATGATATCCGTATAAAGTCTACGTACTCTCGTAGCAATTAGAGCATCATAAGTCTTAACTTTTATGGTGACGGGACTGGTCCAACAATGCCTCATTTCCTGAGCCCCGATCCCTTTCTGACTGTACAAGGCCTGGAGGTTATCTATCCGCCGCCCAACTGTGTTTCCCAGTAGACTGTCCACGGATAGGCACCTCTCGCCAGTCACCCGGGGAATATTGCGAGACTTGGTAATGCATGTAAATTTCCGAAATCAAGGATCAATCGAAAAATGCATTTATGATTTGCGCATAGGGTTAATAGGAACCAATTCAGAGATACCGTTTTTGGGGTCATCGTGGCGGGAGAATTACCTTCCTGCCTTTCCCTATTCTGACCTGCTATTGTAAAGCGCTCGCCACATTAGTGACCAGTCGCTGTTTGGGGGCGGCAAGCGGGTATTCGTGAGCTGACTTCATCGATCACATTAGGGACTACTTGTGATCCGGGACCTATAACACTGTTATTCGCAAGACACCCCATTCCAGGATACGGCTTGCTATTATTGGAAGCTGGGGAACAGAAGGTGGATGCATGAGAAAAAAACACAATTGCTGGATTTTGCAGGCAAAAAGTACAAAGCCTAAGTGGATACAGTTATCTTGAAGTGCTGTCAAACTCAAAATAGTCAATTTTCTTAGTCAATTCTCTTCATGGTTGGGGATAAGTGGGTGTTCAAATTTGAGCAGATTCTCCAACCCCAGTCCCAAAGCCGAAATTCCGCATCTCAGAGGTAGAAGGCAGGGGCCCCGGTTGTATGTCTCAAATGAGGTTCAAGACACCGCAAAACATTAGGCGGCTACAAAGAGAGCAAATAAAAAGACACAGGTTGGCTGGCACCGGGGGCGAGACGATGTCTTCCCAGCTGAGCGAGAAGCAGCCTGGGCCATGTTTCGCATTGTATCTGCAGGTTTTCAATACAATGCTTAGCCCAGACCTCAATGATCTGACATAATGGGCGCGCTTTTGCAACTGTCTACGCGTTTTGCCTCTGCCAGAACGCTTTACGGTACCCAGCGGGTATGACCTCGTCATTTTAAGTCAGTTCACCAACAAAAACATTTAAAAGATGGGCAGTTACGCACGCATGTTAATCTACTCGATTTTTCGGATTGACGAAGAGAAGTTCTCTACAAACTTGAGAAATGCAAGTACAAACATGAAGGTTACGACCACAGTGGCTTGTGTCTTCAGCACTAATAAAATCTGCAGGGCTACCTGTATAATAAATGATTACATAAATAGCCTTTTCTAACGTACTTCACATGCGAGCGGCGCAATCCGAAACACGTAGTAAATGCGATAAATTACAACTTGATATTAACAACGGTAGTCTATATGGAGTCTTATCGATAGCTATCAACTGACAATGAAATCAAATAATGATGTGGTTGTTGAAATATAAGTGCAAAACATATCGCATTTACTACGTGTTTCGGACTGTACCGCTCGCTTGTGTGCGCCGCTCGCATGTGAAATACGTTATCCCAATTGAAAACGTAATCAAAGACACACCTTCAGCTTTCCCGCAAATCTGCCATCCCACCAATGAATCGATTACTCGAACGCCAGAGGCAGAAAGCCCTCCGAATGTGCAGCATCCAGCGGCCATGGCCAGTCCGTTAACAGTTCTGGAGGAAGCTGAAATTGCAACGTCTGCTCACTGAGTGCGGTCGGTGCCCCGACAGCCGGGCCTGAGCCACTGTGGGAATTCGCTGTCGACAGCGTAGTAGGCCAAGTTCCGGCATCAACCGGGACTGAATTATTATTCGTGGGCGGATGTCCCGCTGTGAGATTGAGCTGCCGAGATGCGTGCATGTAAGCGTCGATTCGGTCTAGCTGCGACCAGAGTCGTTCACTGGCGCCTGTGGCGCGCTGAAGGCTCGTTTCGAGGAGGTGAAGAAGGGCGGCAATGTCAACTCTGGAGTATTTATATTGGTAAGGATGAATGGCTTGGAATGCAGTGAGACACTCACAATAACGTGCGGACCCGCTGATAAGATGCTTCCGATAGACTTCCTTCCATGACAGAACCGAGAATGTAGCCAATTGAACCAAGATGATGAAGCTGGTACTCGTAAGTAATTTGCTTAGGAAATATAGGATAATAGGTGCACATACCAGAGGGGAGCTAATAGCTCTCAAATACCCCAAAGGGACTTTACTGAAAAAGCTAAGAAGTTCTTCAGCCACGTCACATTTTCGGTCCACGCCAAGTTCTTCCGCCGACAAGATCGACATCCGGAGAAGCTGCAATGTGGCTTGGATATTGGCAGATTGAAACCCGAATAGATCCTTGGTCATGTCGCCTGTGATAGGTGGGGTTTCTTTGAACTGTGATGGCAGCGCAGCGTACATGGATAGGATATGCTCCATCACAGCTGCTTCTGATATAGGTGGCGGGCTGAACAGGGAATGGACTTGCGCGGTTCCATTCGCTGCAGAGAAACGACGCCAATTGCTATCGACCACATGTTCAAGAATCCGATAGAGATCTGTGGTAAAGTTCCAGCCACGAAGCCATGCCACGGGCTGGGGTGAAGCGATGGTCACATCTCCCGAACTAAGAACGCTCGAATATGGAGATACTGGCGGCAGGCCATAGTCATGATATATGATGAACTCGTCGTCAACTTCGCTCGGGTATCGTACCAGAGAATTAGCCTCGCGATATCGAATCACACCTCCCCACATGATCGTGGAATAAATATCCAGGGTGTACATGGACCAAAACTTCAAGTTTATTGATTAGAAGAAGTCCCTTGCATCTAAGCCTGTTCTGCACTATGCCCGTAGGCCGTGGAGATCCACAGCGCGTCCGGCAAACAACGCTGAGGGGAAGTATACGTACCAGTCGTCGCCGCTCTTCGGTTTCAATAATGCTCAAATCCTTTGGCCAAAGATCCTCATCATGAAGGCCCTCCATGCTAGTTAAAGTGTGGTACATGCCGGAGTATTTCCGTATGTTCTTGATCTGGCCATTTTGAATACTGGCAATTGCGAGGATGGCGCACGCACGCATGTAGTTCATGCCGTTTGCTCTAGAAAGGTCCCGGGGAATCGTGTCTTTTGCCACTGCATAAAATATTTCTGAAGGTGGTTCTGCAAGCTGATCTCGACGCCATCGATTGGTAAACAGCGCTCCATCTCGCACACGGCCGGAGACTAGCGCGCAGACAGCCATCGTTGAAGCAAACAAACCCGGGTTTCGAAGATATTCCTGATTTTGTACCTTTCCAATGAAAGATTGTTTGTGGAACAGAGGAAAGCTAAAAAAATATTATCAGCTATGCAACCGAATGGGAAGAATGGTAGTTGAATCCAACATTGGATAGACGATTTCAAAATATACTTGAACAAGGTCCTGAATCTGTCGGTTGCTGGATATAGCGAATGAACTCCAGGAGTGTCGTAGAGCAACGTCGTCATCATATCCTTCAGTCACCACCCCGCTGGTGTTGAACGCAGACCAGGGATCACCATCTAGCGCTTGTGTGCGGGCTGAACCGGGGTAGTATGGGCTCATAGATGGGGGGGAGCCCAATGTCGTTCTTGTAGTTGGTGTAGAGGCAGCAACAGGGGTGAAATGCTCGGAAACAGGCGTTGTTACGAATTGTGTGTCTCTCACAGGAGCCCTGGTACCAGCCTTGACGCCCCGTCGTCTTTCTGGGAGATCAAAGGTGCAGGGGATATCGAAATCCGAACAGTTTTGACACCTACGTAGCGGATCTTCACTTTTGCCACATTTAATACTGCGTCTGTTGCAGAAGTCGCCTGCAGGAGCAATGTGAGCTCAGTGCTGTCTGTTCCAATGTGGTCGTTGCCGCTGGGAGCGGGTGGAAAAGGTGGAACTGAACATGGAGACTTACAGGCTTTGGAGACGCGCTGGGGCTTTCGCGGTGTCTGCGACATTGACTCATAATTCATTCCAACCTTTTTTGGAGCTTCGGTCGAGAATGGGTTCGGGTCTGCACAGACCTGGGATGCAGAATGAGAAAAAGCCACGCAAAAAAAAAAAGAATAAAACAAAAATTGCCTCAAGCCCTGCTTCTCTCCACCGACATTACTGCTCCATACACTGAATCGCTGGAAATGTTGCCCGAAGGTAAAGTTCGACTTCCAAGGTTGGAAGAGAATAGCGCTTAGTCAGCACCATCTCATTGGTTCTACACTTCGTCGAATCGTACAGGGAATTCGAGGATTACAGGCTAGAGTTTGGGACATTTATAGAATACCAGACACCAAAGCTTTAGGGCATGGGACCGGGACCTTCCTTATTTTCATCCTAAAGAGTGCAGCAACATGTCTCCAAGTATCACAGGTATACACATGGCGGAGTCCATCGATCTGCAGGTTCATAGACAATGTAATATGGTAAGAACGTCGGTCATTATTGACGGAATTTCATGAGATAAAGGTCTTGGCGTCTAGAAGCAAATATGACAGTTCACCAATGGTGAACGAGGACCATATCCACCCTGAAGGTTATCCGTTACTCGATTGATCATGTCGGTGAGTTTAGCATTGGACACCGTCAGCAAAAGTTTATTTCTTGTGTACTTCGTATGCAATGTAATTCACCTCTCTTTCCCAAATCACTAATCTCTCCCAACCCACCACTTTCCCTCAATTCAGCAGTTATGTGACCCAGTCATAATTTTTGTTACGCTTAGTATCAATGAACGTACGTAAGCGATCGAAAATTTCCCTATCTCTTCGCATGTCTATCGGACGAAGTCCCTTCAATTCATGGAATCTGTTGAGCAGACCAAAACAATACAGGCATTTAATACTCACAACCATATGATTGATCAGCCATCTTGTCCACGAGCTTCTAGTCATTACAGAATGAATTGGCGCTTCCATGTACAGTAGTATCACACAAGTTTTGACCAAATGGAATCCATAGTGATCCAAGCGGCGGCGACAATACATACGGAGAAACGGTTCATGACCCAAACATACTTTTTCGGTTGATTCTCCAGGAAGCTTAAAAAGATGCATTTCAAAGTCTGGAGCTCCCTAATTGATCGCAGTTTCGACGGAGAGGAAAATAATCCGAAAGATCCTATTTCGGTGCAGTAGCACGGAACTCGACTGCATCAGGCGTTAGCTGCCCACAGAACTCAGGGTTATACATGGTGCCTGTCTTGTCCAGGATAGCCACATACCGATTGCGGCCCCCACGTTTGCCGTGCGTTTTATAGTGGGCATTGAGGTTGTCGCGCCGCGAGAAACTGCGTTGGCACCCAGGGACCCAGCAGACATGAGGTCTCGCTCCTGAATGGCTTGCCAGGTGACGGTTCAAGGTCTTTTGGCGATTGAATTGGCGCTTGCATCCCGAAAGCCTGCAATTGAACTGTCGCCGTGGGGTGCTGGCTTGTGAATGTCCGTGACGAAAATCGCAGGAATCTTGCGTACGGATGGGATTGGGGAATTGTCGGAAGACTTGACATGCCTCTGCAACCTGCGTATCTTGTCCAACGTGCTGCCTTCCAAGCCGATCTATCCAGGGATCATTGGCAATCTGTGGGGACGGGAAAGGGCAAGTTCCGAACAAATTAGGCGCGAGGTCAAAGTAACCAGGGGAAGCCTCCAAGGGTAAGTTCAATGGCTCCCAGTTAGGCAGGTATCGAAACCAACAGACCACAGGCCGCCATCCGCAATGGCTGGAACCTGGATCAATTCGGCAACTCATGTGTCGACAAAGATGACCATTGTCTCTGCTTTGGCTGATGTACAATGGGTGTGTCGAGTCCTGAAAGATAAAGTCACACTTTTCATGCTGGTGGAACTCCATGCCAGGCTGTTCGGTGGGTATGAGATCGATCAGGTCTTTTTGTTCGCTTCTGTCACCGTAGAAGAGTAGTGTGTCGCTTGGGAACATCATGTCCGTCTTACATGCTTCTGCTTGCGAGGATGTTGTCGTAGCTTGTTGTACTATTTGTGAACTGTCGCCCGCACTAAGCATGAATCGAGATTTCTGTGCCGAAAATGAGGCGAAAGTAGGAGGCATTAACCCCACTGTCAAGCGCGATGTCTGAGTACGAAAATCGATCAGTAGTAAATGAGACTTAGTGTGTATAGAAGAAGGAGTTGCCCCTTAAAATAACACGGACGAAACAAAAGGAAAAGTCAGCAAAACTCGCACAGAAACCCAGAATACCTGAATCATCGCTGCTTGCCCACCCAAATTGCTGAGTTGACCCTCCCTTCAACAAATCCTATCGAAAACGATGTCTTGCCATTTGCTGCGCACGGTTTTGATTTCAACGTAAACCTGGATTGTTGACAAAATACATGAACAACATATAAAGACGCCTGTTTGTGAGGCGAGATGGTCGTTGACACAACGTTGACCAGACACCACCGGTGAGGCTAGTTCAATTCGGGATTTCGCCGCCGACAAGTTGGAATTCAGCAGTCATGAGTGCCCGGCATGATACAAAATTCCCAGTCTTTCATCAGTCGTTGGTAGGGCCTTATCAGTTATTGCTCACCGGTCCCGGCCAGCCAAGTGCTTCCAAATTGAGGAAAGAGAGCCCTTTGAATCCATGCAGCCGTCGAAGCTGTGAGACATGATTCAATGCTGCTTGAACAACTTGTTGAGTTACTAACATCGATCAGCATGGGAATAGGGATGCTCAACGGCCACCAATACAAATAGCCATCAACACTCAAATAAATGACTGCGTTGAGACCCGTACCCTGTCGTAACACTAACAAGGTGACTACGTGTCTCTAGGTGGGCTATAAGAGAGGCTATCATCCGGTACAGACTAAACGACTCTGAATTTAATTCTTTGCCCAACACGAAATGGGTGCTCCAAGGAACGTACCGGACCAAAATAATGGAGATCACCAGCCGACTGGACTGCCAATTCAGGTTGATAAAGACCACCCAAAGGATGCTTCTGATCCCAAACCACGACAGGTAAGTTAGGTGCATCCCATACAGTATCAGATCTTGTGGCTGACTGCTGGCATTCTCCCTCCCGCAGCTGAAAACCGACCAGAAAGAACCCCTGACGATTGAGCACTTTCAACCCATCTTGGCGACACTGGCAAATCTCGATCGCGACGATCCGAAACTCGCATTTCAAGCGGCTCGATCCGTGGGGCTCTATCGACGTCTATGGGCATCATGTGTGCCTAGGCACCTCAATGGCAAGGATGTCGACCAGAAGAGTCAACTTTCGAAGGAGGCTAGCATTAACCCGAGCAAAGAGAGAAATGGACTTCAGCTTCCTCATGAGCAGCAATTACGACTGCTTTCCTTTGAGCAGGCTTTGGAAATGTCTCGGGAACGACTGACTGTCGTGCTTAATGGCTGGAATCAAAGCTCGAAAAGTAGTCTGGGCATGTTCGTGGAGGTCAAAAGAACCGAGTGAGGGGTTGCCATTGGGAAGTGTGCCATGTATTTCTTTACTGTCATGTAATGAACCAAACAGAGAACAAGTGAAGCCCGTACTCAAACGTAGTGTCAATCCTTTGACAGGGGTTTGTTTTATTTAGAGAATGTTGTACAAAACACATTGCCATTACGTGACTACTGATGACCTTGCGGACGTCGTTCGGAAAAGAAATAGAAACACAAGTTCTGTCACACGAGTTGCGTCACATTCATTTATAGTTTTCCAGGAGATTATGTACAAAGAACGATGGATCCAGAGATGGCGTCGTGGGTAGTGTCGCTAGCGGGGACAGAGTAGAGTGACCAGAATACGGTAGAGGTTCTGTGCGCGGCCACAAAGACAATCGGAAGGAGGTGGGCA
>NW_019173382.1:0-15198 GCF_001773325.1 Penicillium arizonense | reverse complement strand
TATTTTTGATTTTCCATTTTCCTTCAACTCAAGAGTCGATCCCATATGCCCTGGCAGTCATCGCCTTTGGTGGCGGAATCGCTTTGTGGCATCTATTTGTTGTCATCCAGAATGGTTTCCGTGTGCTCCACAACAAAACAAAGACAAAAGAGCAAGTCTCATTGTGGTTTGTTGGTCTGTTCCTCATTTGGACCGCTGCTCTTCCGACGGTCGCGTTTCTCTTTCCAGCCCAACCATTGCTACAACTTGGATACGCATCAGCCTTCACCGTAATCGTTGTTGGAAGCCTCCCTGACGGCTACCTCAAAGATAACACGGTATCCTTCCGTGGTCGATTCTGCCAGTATGCGCCAGTGGGCCTATTGGCGTTGGTGCCCACCATTCACGCATTGGCCGCACCGCTCCACGCTCCTTCCCCACTGGTCGCTGCATTCGGTCGACTGCTGCTCATCAATCTCTTCGGCTGTGCTTTATACATTTGTCGTCCTCTTGAGAGAATTGGAATAGTGCGGTTTTGGCAGCCCAGTCTACACGGCATGTACTTGGTTTTAACATACAGCCTCGTGGAGTATTCCAAAGTAGTCATGCAGGTAGCGATCCCCTACATGTCTTGATACCAAGAGGAGGGCGGTAGTCAGAAGCGATTGCCAGACCCAAGAGACTATCACGTGAAACGCCATGTCCTGTGTTCTGTTATTGCTGTTACGGCCAGTGAACTGTCTAGGTGAACTACTTGACATTCAACTGCATAACTGAATCACCAATGGGATGTGCATAAAGATTCGCATACTGTTTTTATTTTGATTCTTGCGTCTATTTTATGTCGTTTACATTCGTTCTAGCAGTGCTGCATGTAATCATGAAGCAAGGAGAACCCTTATCAATTATAGTTGTACTTTCGGAGCAGACTGAAACCATATCTAAAATAGCGAAAGTATTTCCGTCATGTCTATCACCAAGACAACCTTGTAGGGCTCCTCTTTGCACGCCGCATGTGGTAAAGCACGGGAACTTAATACCAATGCGCTCTAATCCACTGCTCGTTCAATAGACAGAGATAGAAAGAGAAAACCCTCTAAGGTTACTGTAAGTACGAATATCTTTGTTGTTCTAATTCCAACCGAAAACTATTTCTGGCATACAATGATCCAAATTACATCTGTAGCCAAGAGATATGATTCCAAGGCAACAGGAACTCAGTCGAGACAGGCAAAATACATACCCATAAGCTACTAGAGCTAATATCTAGGATCTAGTTTCTTTCTGTATCGGTGTTTGAGTCGTCTTCAGAAAGGGAATACGTGCATAACTATTACAAGCCTTCCCAAAGATAGAGCGTTGTTCCATCCAAGCTTGCGAGATTTCCAAGCATTTTGTACGCAACGCGCAAGTTTCTACAGTTCCGATGACAGGCCCAAAGGGATTATGTGGGCGGCCAGCGATATGGTCAGATCTCGTGATTTGTAAGATTGCTGTATATATTCACCACCGTATCGCATTCCGTCGACATTGAAAAGGCGAAATGCACTTGCAATCGGCCATTTTGAAGCGATGACTGACTGCACCCATTTCTAGTAAAGTGGAATGTGAATGTTCGCAGGTAGTCTCATATCAGCAAGGGCGAGAATGAGCAGGTGCGATACTAATTGGCTCAGCAATATGTTCCAGGCTTTCAAGCGGGACTTGCTCTCGAGCGTGGAAGGAAAGCAGAATGTTACCGCGAACCATTAATTGAAGACCTCAGTTCTTCCGCGATGCCATAAAGTTGAGATAAAGGTAGAAAGTCGAGTATGCGATCCGTCGAGAAGACTTTGGAACCAGATGAAGAGCTCCTGGGATCTATACATTCATGACTAGGCAATTGTTGGTTTGGCTATATAAACCTCCATCTCTAATCCCAAGATGTGTCTGCTGCTAAGAAATCATAGCCATGATTTCGGAAGACATTATCAAATCTGTTTTAGTGACTATTCTTCTACTTCTGAACGTTGGAAGACTGTCTATTTTCTACTGTATTCCATTCAAGTGGCGGTGGCACAAGTTCGACTTGGCTTTGTGTGCCCTCTCATGTGTTCCCTTTGCTATTCTTACGGGGCTGTTCTGGAGTAAAAGATTTCCAAGATGGAGCCAAGTGCTCTTTTGGGTTACTCCGTTATTCCCACCGCTACAAGCAGTAGGTCTTCATTGCATGGAATGAGCGAGGCCTACTGTCGGCTAACGGTACCACAGTACCTTCATGTAATTTTTCATCAGCGTGAAAATATATTCACCCCTCGATTTCTACGCATGGTGTACCCTGCTTTCGCCGTGTTTTCCGCGCTGGCTAAGGTAGCGTTGTCTCTCGCTGGAACCTTCCTCCTGAGCTCCGTCCATCCGGGTGGCCTCTTTGTTCTCTTTGTGGACTATGTGGTTGTAGCTGCATGGTTCTGGTTGATGGTTCGACATTCAACCTTAGCCCGACCTAAGCTGCAATACATCTCATGCTATCTCTCTGTAATGGCACTTCTTTTACTTGTGGTTGCCATCATAGGTACGCTAGGCAAAATATGGATGATTGCACTCGAGGTAATTACAATTTCCCACATTATGTCCACAATACTGACACTCAAGAGATCGAGCTTTTCATCATCGCTATCTCGACTTCTTCCTTGCAGTCAGCCGCGTGGGCCGCATAAATGTACCCTTGGGTACCTCCAAACTCCCTACGATACGTGGATACCATGTGAAAAGGCACTCTGGACTCTGTACTGTCTATAACGGTAGAAAATGTTTACAACGGAGATGTGGCAGATTGTCTGAAAGCTCACTCTGGTCATTAGTTAGAGAAAATTATAATTTAGCTGTTCGTTAGCTCGGAGGCTACTTTAGAGTGCCAACTGGTCGAAGTCTACTGATTACATGTAGCATAAAATGCTCTTAATCAAGTTGGAGATACATGCGCAGAGTTCTAGTTTCTTGGATTGGGGGAAGGTTTTGGTTTAGGCCGTTTTTAATCCACCTTCCAATATTTTAAAGGTTGTTAGACATAGTACATATATCCTGCAAGCAAGCCGCTATCAAATCGCAATCAACTTCTGTTACTAGATTCCGGGTTTTCCAGTTCCCAATCCCCAACCGTTCTCATGTCCTACAAGAGATGCTGAGATGTGCTTTTTTATAAAGCATTGACCACGAAAGCAAAGCAACAATCCTGTTACCTACTGGCCGTTTTGCGTATACAGGATGGATCGAAATTAGTTTCACCACTTACACAGAGATTCTTTCTCGAATCCTCTTTCGAAACACGCTATACCTATTACAGTTACTCTTCCCCCAAACCCCTTTCTTGGCAGTAATCTAGTACGGGGGTTAATAACAGTATAAAAATAGGTTCTGTATCAGGCCTGTATGATTCTAAGAACGTTGACTCTGCAAAGAGGCCAAATCGAACGATAGCATGTATTGGTGGTCCTTTGCCGAGCACTGTAGGATAAGCCGCCAACCGCTGTAGCGAGGCTTAAGGTTAAGCAGGTTCGCAAATAACCTCCGATATAGCTTGCCTAAAGATCGCACCATCTGTTTCTTTTCCTAGACGCGGAATCAAGATATAGGGGTTTGTTTTGCGAGAGAATGCTGGGTTCATCCATCCACCTTGCTCTTTAAAGCTCTCATCAAACCCATCGACAGGGACCGAACCCAAACGACCCCACTTCCGAGTAATCCCGTCTGGAGGCTGAAAGTCTATTGAATCGAATTCAATCTCATAATAGCGGTTCTCCCCTGCCACCTTCCCTGCCACCATGTATATCTTTGCGCCTTCTTCTCGGGCGACATAAATTCTTTCACACAACCTCTGGTCCTGCGATATTTTCTTCAGACAGGTCTCGGCGACAACCCCCCACCCTCTCGGGGTGGGGGGTTGTCCCGTGACACGGCTAATGTAATACGGAGTCATTTACATCTCCAATTGGCCGGATACAGTACAGATCGTGACAGATTCGGATAAGAATCTATGTGAATCAAGTGGTGAAACTGATTTCGATCTATGCTGTATCAGAACCTTACATTGCTTCTCAAAACATCCTATCTTCTACGTAGAGGCTCAATATCTAGGCTGTGTCGTTCGAACTTTGAAATCTGCATTCTCATACCTAGTTGCCTGTGAAAGATTCCCACCTATTCAACGATACAAGGAAGAGAGTAGATATTGCGATATGCCACCTGCTGAGCCTCCATGGTCGACTTGAAATTGTCCGACCTAGTAACGTCTATGGGGCTTAGGGCGAAGTCGTTGCATCCAATCCAGTCGTGTTGCCTCTCGCTCAGAAACTGCTCGTTTCTTGCGCGTGTCCTTGTTGTTGCCATTTCTTGGGAACCTGCCAGACGACCGTGGAAGTAGCGAGACAGGTGGAACATGATATCGACAATGAACGCTCGTTCGCATTGCCTTTGCTCGCGAAGATTTCAAGCTCGGCGAGTCCGTGCAGACGTTGCCACCGGCATAGGTACCATGGCGAGTGGTCATCTTTGTGAATGGAGGCTTGGAGTCACACTGTAGTTGCACCATGTCGCGATAGGTCGCTAGTCTTGGACAGAGAGACAGGCGAGTTGTTGGGGCCATTTCTATCAGGATGATCGCGTGCCGAACGGGACATTCAGGTGGCTTGACTTGACCCTTTTATATGTTTTCTAGACGAAATGAAATTCCCGTGGAATATGCGATCAAACCTAACTCTCTACTCAATGCATCATTTTTTTGACCCTGTATCAAGCCATTCCGGCTTTCACAGCCCATATCTAAGGGCAGAAATGCGCAGCATCGTGAGGCCTACCAAACAGAGTCCTGTGTTTTGCGAACAAGATGTTATAATTGAAGGTATTTCACGAATAAATTCAGGGTCGCAGTATTTGTGCGCGACTCACGCAACCAGCACTATGAGGGCTCGGGGAGTGAAAGCTTTACGGGACTTTCAACTGATTCTCAACGCTGAAATCATCACAAGATGTATTTCATCCAATGAAAATCCACACTCCGAAAGTGGGCCACCCCTACCCATAGGCACCACTTTCTACCTGAGCAAAGAACGAATCATCGATCCTACATTAACTTGGTATCTAGTGCAAGTTTATTTCTTTTTCATTATTTTATATAATCCCACGGAAATTTTCCCGGAATTCTTTGAATGACCAAAGTACACTACAAGGTCTAAAAGCAGCAATCAAAAGCGCTTCCAACTGAGAAAACAATGTCGAGAAGCCTTAGCGGCTCATATATGTATTTACCAACCCCTTCTGCTGCCCACACAAGCTGATATGCCTAGTTAACCGACTTCACCTCGTCGTCCCTCCCGAACGAGTCCGTCTTCAACCGCGGCCCGAAGATGGATACGCTTGGTCTGTCACGAACACGAATGCTGCTTTGCTCAAATCAAGCCTAAGTAGTGCCACGATAAACCTTTACCAGAAAATATTGAAGGAGCTTGGTTCCTCACTCGAAGCTGTCAATCCGCATTCCAATACATGCGGCTTTCCAAAGGAGGTGAGCCCGTTGCTAGATGTCTCCATTTGTATAGCCCTTCTGACGGAGCATAAAGACCCAGGGTTTCCGTGAAGGAATAATGGATGGTTCTTTCACGGCAGAGATATGCGAGCTTAAGTCTGCTAACGGCCGCATCGAAATGGAATTGGAACGCACTCGTTCTCGGCTAGATGATTGTCTTCGCGAAAGTAATACGCTCCGGGCTGAAGCCAACCACCTCCGCCACGATAGACAGATTCTTGAGTCGGAAAACGAGATGCTGCGTGATAAGCTGGTAGAGACAGGAAGGGGCATCGCTGGAGCAATGCAGACACTGGGTTCGCTGCAATTAGAGGGAACGGACATCGCACTTGATGACAACGACAGCCAATCATCAGCCTTTGGCAGCCATGCAGCATCAGGCGAGATCTAAAATTGACAGAAAAGTACAAGGCTGAAGCAGCCGGAGAAAGCTGAGAGCCCACTTCTAGTCCTCATGTTGCGGATCGCAAAGGGTGTATATGGCCAGTGATAAGCGCCAATAGTTGGTACCCAGATTTCCAGATTCAGGCTGGCGCACAACTTCTAGCAATGCATATGTATGAAAAGGTTCTGAGCGAGAGATACTAGCAAAGTGGATACAAAGAGCTTGAGCAGGGTGGTTGAGAAACATAGTGTATCAAAATAGTAGAGCTAAAGTCGAAATTGGCTTCCATGTTTTACCCAGAGTAACTCTCTCGAACCCTAATGCCAAGGATGTGATGAAACAGCCTAGTCCAAACCTAGCTAGTTTGTAGATCATGCTCTCGCAATGGAATGGAAATGTAATTTACGTGACAAGTCGATACGCCCCGCCGGGGCGCACTTGATCCCCGGAGCCATGGCCAGTTGATGTGGCCTTACCGCGTACCAGCTTCTCAAGGTCACGTGTAATCCTTCTTAAATATGGTTCACCCCGGCCTCAGCTGTCTGCAAAGAAACGAAACCTTTTTCCTGCCTGTTAATATCACACAACTTTCCCATAGCTCGTTGAGCCAAAAATATCAGAAATCGAGAGGAATCTGTTTTGACCGCTAAAATACGAAAACTTTGGAAATGCCGCCATCAGGAGACACGCACATCCACGATCCTCTTCCATATCTCTCTCAGCCCGGTCAAATTTTCAAGATTTACAATTTCCGTGATACATGTATACCGGACCTTCTCGGTGAAAGATCTACTCAGATCTTCTCCGAGACCTGCCTTGAACGAGAGCAGGCTCAAAATCGTTTGATGAAAATAGCGCTGGATAAGAATCTTCAAAAAGATATTTGGGTTGCCCTGGACGAAGGCTCCGAGATT
This sequence comes from Penicillium arizonense, assembly GCF_001773325.1. Taxonomy (NCBI): domain Eukaryota; kingdom Fungi; phylum Ascomycota; class Eurotiomycetes; order Eurotiales; family Aspergillaceae; genus Penicillium; species Penicillium arizonense. The sequence goes on along the minus strand of NW_019173382.1, from coordinate 8,360 downwards.
TTCATGGTGGCCGAGAAGAACCGCTATTATCAAATTAAGTTCACAGAGAAACAGCTTCCACGCGATATACAGTGGACGTACAGTGATGATCTCAAAGTGATTCTCATTGATAGCCTGGACGAGAGTGACCGAAAGCAAGGTGGATGGTTGAATCCACCCCCCGTCAGAGGCGGACAACCAATGATCTTAATTCCATGTCTTGGGGAGAAATTTCGACGATGCGATATTCTTGAATCATAATCCATCAGTACAGCGCGCTCGGAATTGGGTTCAGCATCATTCAAGTGGAATACTTATGCGTGTGGTTTCGAGGCTTTTACTACGTCGATTCGGTCCCACGAACTTAAGATGTTTTGTTTAAACATACTATTTTGATACTGCTTTGCACGAATGAACAATGTTTATAATCGAAAAATTTGATAAATTGGTAATCTAATAGTCGATCCATCAGCTAGTTTATATCAAAACTTCACTTTCTTCGGCTTTTAACGTCCTTTGCCAAGCCTCTTCAGACTCACAAAGAAATACTTTTGCCGTCCTGGGAACACGTCCTAAAGTTCGTATGAGGCCTACGGCTATCCTGAGGCCCCTGAACACGATCATAGTATTGAGAGCTTTTTCTTGGGGGCATGAGCAGTCTGGGATTATTGGAACACATGATTACGAAGATCGTGCGGTATTAGTATTGTCAAATATTTTACAGTATCACACAGATATGCAGGGATGGTCTATAAGCTAGCTGAATCCGGAATAGGCAGTTTCACCATCGCCTTGGCGGTAGGGTTTGAAATAGTTTCTCTGTGTAAAACATGGAAGCCAATTTCGAATTTAGCTGTACTAAGAATTCCTGCAAATAATATTTCTGGAGGGTGGATTTGCTGCGTTTCAACTTCAAAGTGACTCTTTCTTCTGCACTAGATGGGCTGGATCCCCTACATGGACACACGTACTAAAAGCGAAGCATAACAGTCTAAAGATGGCGCGACCCACGTAAACTAGGAATTATGGTTATGATAGCATTTAAAATACACAACCGTATTAGGAATCGGCCTATACTGGCTGAAAACCTGAGTTATTTCGTCCTGAATCCAAGTCTTATTCCAAAAACTCACTGGAATGTATCAATCGTAGTGATTACTCTAGGCGTAAAAAATCGACTTCGCAGCCTATCGTCCGAACCCTCATTAAACCATATAAACTGGCCTAGTGATCACACAATTTGGACGACACATTGCTTAGTCGTTGTCTGGGTTCCATTGTACTCTTGGTTCTTGTTGAGCCTGTCGCTTGAACTGAATTTATTCACTAAAGTACAACGTAATTCATGCGTGATATTACTTGTAATAATATGAGGCTGGCCTGTTCATGCTGTCAAAATGTAGTGTGCATCCACATGCATCTTTGTGCGGGCTACTTGCTCGCATCCCCGACGGTACAATCGAAGGGCAGATGTTTAGTGCGTCGCGCTAACGCTCCACGGACTACGGCATTTAAAGTAGTCCTCAATCTTTTGAGTTCGTGAATCCCGTCCCGACGCACCTGCTCTGTAGGAGCCCTGCTCTGTTTCAGATCTTACGCTTAGGCCTCTCCCTATTCCTATATAATGCCAGATTCTCGGCAGGACATTGCTGATACTTTTCTCATCCCTTCTGTGCCTCGTTGATTCACTGTTGAGTGAGGGAAACAGAAGTTCGACCATGGCCAAGAATCCCAAGCCTCCTCAGGATGACGCAGACCTCAGGTCTGACGGAGTACAGCGGCGTGCTGCACCATCATTTTATTCCGTTTGTTCTACTGGTTCTGAGACCAAGGATAGACGAAAGTCACGCAAACCAGACACGAAATCACACAGAGATTCGGTATGCCAATGCTCACCTTTTTGGATCGTACTACGCTATGGCCAGAACAGCCCCGGTGGCATCCCTTTTATTTCAATGTACTCTTTACTGACCATGCTAGAAATCCTCCATTACGAAGAAGCCCAAAAAGAAAAACGACAAAGCGACGCATAGAAAGTGTCTCCGGGTGATGAGCAGTATTGAGGAGGAGTTCCAAGAGGTGCTTGAGCAGAGAGATGGAGAGAACCACGACCTTTCTCAGTTGCTGGACCAGATCAATGCCGAGAAAGCGCAAAAGTCTTCGGAATTGCAAATCGCTGTCACGGCAAGGGATACTGCATTAGCCGAGCAGCAGAAGCTCCAGCGTGAGATTTGCCAATTGCAGCAGCAGGTGGAATCCACGAACAGCGCTCTGCAAGATCAGGTCCCGTGGAATGATATACAGCTGGTGTTGGATCAGGCACACGCAGAGCTGGTATCTGCGACCACTCGATTCTGGAGCACGATCGACGCCTTCCAGAACAGACGACTGGCATCCTATTTGCCAGGCTCCGGAATGATCCAGGCAGAATGGCCCGATCAGGGCGGCGCGGGTCCCCTTGGCCACGATATGCTCCCCAGCATCTCCCAATCGAACAATGACAATGTCTCGCTTGGTACTCAACATGAACTACCTACCACCAACTAAGATGAGCCCTTCGTCTCACAATTGGGGTGCGTTGATCTGGCTAGATCCTAATGATGGAGTGAGCTAGCTTCTATGTATGGAAAAGACCGAAACTCTTACTAGTCATGTCTTTCCTTCAGACGACTGGCTTTTTAATGTAGCCGACGTGCAGATAGTTCATGAAGAAGCATTTCGCCACATTCTTATTATACATGTAGCGTGCCAAACTGTATATTGTCAATTCTGTTAATTGCCCTGAAGGGGAGGGCTATGTGCTTTTGTCTAATAGATGCGAGAACGGGCGGCTCGAGGCAGTATTCGGTGCAGGTTAGCGGCAGAGTCCACCACAACCTCCACGGTCAATTTATTATGCCATAAATAAATGTAAGGGTAGATTGGACTCATACTTATGGCGAGACAGCCCTAGAGTATTCGACATCACACCACTCCAGGCCGAGACGCCCGGATACGCTCTGGATGAGAGAAAAGGCCCTGCCACGCTGGCCTGTGGATTTCTTACACACGTGGGCTCCCATGCCGTAAAGGAAACGCACTTTCAATGCTCCGATCCGAATATTGCTAATACCTGTCCTATGGGTTTCGTGGAGAAGCCCGAGCTTCTCTTGCGCAGTATAGTCATTATTTCTTCTCGGCGTTCAGCCAAAGCTTGCCGTAGAATTCCTGTCCAATTCAATCACAAATAGCAGTTTATCGTTGAGTGATATATCGCAAATCGATAAATGTGGCACTACTGTGCGAGGATCAACCGCCAAGGATCGTACTTCAATAGCCACGACCAATTTTTGATCATTTGTTACATGTGTGCGATTCTTGAGCACTACTGAAGTTTTAGCTTTCTTGAAAATTTCCTCACTTATACAGACCGAGTACGAGCTTAGTGGGCCAGGCAATACAAATTAGCCGCAATGATGGAAATAATCAAATCTTTAATCTACTCGGTAAAATGTAGTGGCTCGCGCGACAATAGCCCGACGGTTCAAAAAAGCTATCTCGGCACAGTCCATATACCAGTCAATCTTTTCCGTCTGCACAGCTTAGGGAAGCACTGGTAAAATACGAACACCCCATGCAACGACAAACGGTCCATCGCTCGCCATGGAATCAGCTTGGTATTGAGTCAATCGAGACTTGTCCAGTGACCGTCCAATCCAGCATCGATGATGAGCGTGTCCATATTCTGTCAGTAGAGCTGGTGGTCATACTGCAAAACCAATACAGACTGATATATTACTCTGATTTACATGATTCGATACCCAAGTAAATCAAGCTTGAGTTGCATCACTGCTGCCGACGCAGGGATCGCCCGATCTTCTGGCCCTCTGTAGCTTTGTTTGAACCCTGCCTGGTCCCCTTCTGGATCTCACTTTCGACGATTGCCAATCGACCAAAAATGTCGGCCAGATCGTTCCGAATGGTTTCATTCCAGGTGGCCTGGTCATGCGACGAGCCCTCAATAGACCTGCTGAGACAGTTAGCGCTTTAAATTCTCACCCGGGATGGACAACAACTGACCTCATTCGAGTATCTAGTCTGGGTGTTGTTAGCAGGCCAATCGTAAATTATGACCTTGACGGGATTGTACTTACTCTGTCAGGCATTCCAGAGCAACCGAATTGCTATCGCCAGAAAGCTTAGTCTGCCTGCGTGGTTCCAAGTCCGTTTGGTGTTCAAACACAGACTTCCGCTGTCGTACAACTTCTTGCTCACTCTCCTCGGCCGAGGTGCTATTGTCCTGGTCGACAGAGTCATGTTCCTCCTGAAAGGATGAATCGTCCTCTGTGGTATCGCCTGTAGCGGATCTGGGTTGACTACCAGTATCCTCAGACTCAGAAGACGACAAGGACAATGCACGTTGCAATCGGCTTCGAAAGTTCTGTCGTCGAGGAGTGTGCGAGACTTTTCGAATTCCGCCCATACTTGCGTCTGAGGTACGCAGGGGTGACGAGTGGTCTTAGTTCTGATTTCCTGTGATAGGAGGAGGCGCTCCGGCTTTATAGCATGTTGTATTCCGGGGCCAGATTTGAGTGTTTACTTGCTCGTAATTGAGGAGGGGATTGCAAGCGCACGCATTTTTCAATCCTACCGTAGATATCTATTTCAAATACTGCACATTTTGAATAATGTCTCACTAAGAGGCGGGTCAGACAATATGGTACGATAGGCTCTGTTTCTTGTGTAGTCAGAGCCGTTTCTCCACATGGAATTTGCGTGTCGCTCGAACCTACCTTATAATAAAATGCCTACATTCTAGAGTGAGAGTTGCTTTCGCTCGAGGTCAACATGCCATTGGGAGCTTTCGCTCGGGAATATATGATCCGCTCCTTCTACATGTAAGAGCCGTCGCATCTTTGTGAATAACATCCCGTCAGTAACTACGATTCATAGTCCAACCAATCTCTCGAAGAAGTCCACTCCGGCGATTAAAGCGACGGGCATTACTTTTTGTGGATGTATTCCTGAGTCATGCGATACAGCATGCTCTGCTGCTGATATAGTTTAGGTGCGATCGGAGTCCAACTAGCCATCTAGAACCAGAACTGGTAAAGACACTCTCCACTATCGCCGCTCAGGACCAGGTGGTATTCGCACAGGGGTGCTCTAATCCACATCCGGCCCTAGCAGGCATCCGCTGGAATTCCACCTCAAGCAAATATGGCATAAGGGCTTATTAGGGGTAGGAAATAAAGTATAGGCTGTACGGGATATTCAGAGGTCCTACAACCCGAGGGCTCTTGTGGTGCTGTTATAGACATCAAACCCACCTTCACGGGGAATTGCTCGAACGGTGATATGCCAGATATCGTCCGGACGCGATGGGTTTGCGGAAACATCATCAATGCTCAAATGACAGTAAACTCAGGAGGTAGAGAAGTCGGTGGTTTGCTGGCAAAACCTGCTTGCGCCGCCAATTGCGATATGCTAGACAACGGTCCCACTGGACAAAGGATACACGATAAATGACTCACCTGGAGCTGCAGTGACTTTCAACGTACATGCTTTGGACATAGTGCTTGGGCTTGGAGAGAAAAAAAGAAGGCTTAGGAGCCAAATTGATCAACTTTCTGTCCAACATGGAGCATACAAACACTCCTAATAGCATGCAGGTCCGTGTATGTCCGAATGGTTCGTATAAGTCGACAAGCTGAGCAACACAGAGAGGGGAGAGGGATCAGGTGGGACCGTATCAGACGGTGCTTCTTGGGTCATGGGCCCTATCTTTGGTTCGGCTGTCCTCGGTCTTGTCCACTTGATTTGAAGCTGAGACGGTTATTGTTAGTTTATTCGGCTAGAAATGACGGGACTTTCGCCTCACCTTCTCCTTGCACGCAAACTTAAACTAGCAACCTGGCCGTCTGCGAAAGTACGGCTCAAGCAAGACGAAACATCGGCTCCTCAGGCTCGAGAGACCCAGACGCCATCCAAGGACAACGATGGTCACCCACTGGACGCCGGGGATCCGAGCCGCAAGCAGGCTATCCTATGAGGGTGTTCGAATGCCGAGAGACAGACACTGCTATACGCTCCATTGGGTCTTGCATCAGGTAGGCATACCAACGCATGATCTGATGAACTAAATCCACTGGGAGAAAGTCGAGGTAGCGATCATCGATGCCACCAGTAGTCATGTGGAAGAAACAGAGTATACGATGGTCTTGGTGCAGGGGAGGTCTAGCAGACAAGACATTTGCTCGCTTCGCATTCATGTGTGAGAATCTGAGGGTGTCTCCTGTTGTGAGATCCGAGTCAGCAAGTGTTGATCCAGTTGGACGAGGTGTCGTGCTTTACGTTGTTCATGAAGAAACCCCCAAGTGTACGCTTGAAGCAGATGATAAACAAGAATCGTGATCATACCAGCTTACCAACTAGATTACTGCCAATTCTCTTCTGCAATGCAGTCATCAATATGCCATGTTGTATCCAGTTCGTCGCACTCTCCGGCTGTCGCTTCGAGAAACCGCGCTGGATGCACCGGGCAAGCTTACAAGACGGCAAAGGCGCGTGACGAGCCCGCTTTTGACAAGGAATTGTACAGTCGTATAGGGAGACTGCTTCGTGTAGACGCCGAGAGGTTGAGGCTCTGTTGTTGAGGATGTGAAGGCGGTGAGGAGGAGGGCGGAAGACGCAATGGAGCGCGTCGTAGTGGCCCTTGGTCTTATCTGACTCAGCGGGAATAGGTTACTCGCCTCAAAGAGTCTTCGCTGTTGGCGATGGGCTGCTCCTCCAACGGCATGAAATGTCAGTGGTGTTTGTGTTTTGGGGCACAGACTTGGCACCAATCATCGGACCCGGCGCAACAGGAGGCGCGATATTCCACTCACCTCATCGTGGACAACGAACGTCTGGAGCTTACACGTCCTGTTGTTGGCCCGCGGCCTTGGTTTGAAATGGTCCACATAGGTAACGCTGCATGATTTGAAGTGGCAAGACCAGAAATGGTATATAAGCCATGGTTTTGCGTGGAGCACTGACGAGGTGCTGGTTCGGACTCACTTTGGTGCGCTGTCAACGGTTTCCTGTCCATCATTAGCTTGTTGGTCGGCGAGACAATGCATGACTTACATGTTTCAAAAAAGACACAGGAAAGGGCTCCCCGGCTGGAGTATGTTGGACGGAATGCATGCATCTTTGTTTCGCATCGTCTTTGGAGTCAGCTGAATTTGGACAGTATCGTGCTGAGACTTACATACCTGTATGGAAAGCGCTCTTTTGCATCAGGGATATTCAGGGACGGGACAGTGAGTCCGCTGCTATGGTGGACAGATGTTCGCATAGATACTTTGGCCATCTAACCCAAATCTGCTTCTTTGATCGGCTGGCATGGGTGACATAGCGGACCTGGTGTGAATCACTTTCTCACAAGTACTTTCTAGCTTGTCGGCCCACGATGTATTCATAGATGTCAGTACAGTGGAAATTCCAGTAGGGTAAAAGGGAAGACTTATCAGGTGCCTCAAACCGAAGACCTGCTCGACTTGCGCGGCAAGTGACAGTGTTGTGGAACAAATTGCTGGGGGAGAGGGCGTATTTATAGGCTCTCGGCACCTGTCGCGTATCTGCTCTGCTAGGGAGCAAACGTTGGACACGATGCCTATCCTAAGTGAGGTCTGTTGCAACCTATGCCTTCGTTCTACCGCAACTATTTGCAGCGAAATTCTGGTGTCATCTTAGATGCCCAGCGGAAAAAAAAGCTAGAGTTGTGTTGTGAATGAGTCAAAGTGAGTCGGTTAAGAAACGTTGGCTCACAGTTGAATCTATGGTCCTAATACTGAGGCAATGGAAGCTGTTCATTCTTTGATTTTACCGAGAGCGCTCACATTTTCATCTAAGGAAGATGGAAATTTTCTGGCCTCGCTCGAGTGTTGATTGTCTGGATTGTGTGTGGTTCTGTCCGTCTAGGCTGCGGAAAGCGTCAGGCCGCGGTCGCGCGGGCGCGGTACTCAACCCGTCAACCCGTTGAAGCTTGGCCGTCCTTGTTGACGGGAGTCAACTTTTGAACTTATGACCGGTGTTGAAATACGTTGTTCTTTGCGTTTCTTTTCAATCCTCTAATTTTGTTCTTACTTCTGGGATTTCTGAGCTCCCCAACGAATGTGGAAAAAGCGTTGTGATTGAATATATATCCTGACCGTTCATCACCAGTGAGACACTAATATGAGGCACATTCATCAACCATCAACACCACGAGACTGATCACCAGCACCATCATTAAACGGACTGCAAACAGAGTGCTGAGATTGAAAAGCTGACTACGCTGATTGACTTTCATGGTGAAAATGAGACTGAGTACCTAGCCACCGATGTCTTCTAGTCTATAAAAGCCTCCAAGAATTAAT
>NW_019173381.1:0-15603 GCF_001773325.1 Penicillium arizonense | reverse complement strand
CCACCACATGAAGATCCAGCATGCCACAGCGCGGTTTCCACTAGATCTTCATGAAAGCAAAAGCTTCACGTGCTGATGATGTATCCATCCCCCACGGGTCCTTAGAAAACCCTTCCCAAACAAAGGATTCTCCAGCAGGCAGTGAAATTATCATCTTGACTCCGCCTCGCACGAAAAGGACTTCGTTTGATCGCAAATTGAAAGATCTCGGTGTTCGTCTTTCCTGTGCGTGCTGGGAGATTGGATAGAGCTTGAAGGTTGTCACTCTATCCCCCGGGTTACCTGAGAGGGTTCGGAACACCGAGACTCCATCTCGGCAAGGGTGGGCGGCATTGATTCCCCAGCTGGTTGGGCGATCGGACGAGTGGACGATGACTGGGCCTTGGTGGAGAAGGAAGGCCGGCCTTCCGATCACTTCTTCGACCTTCCTGGTGAACTGCCATTATATTTAGTTCTGTACAATGACCACTGAACTGAAGAACACACTTCGCTACCCTGGAGTCCGAATCTCAAGAAGTTCTCGCATGCATCATGATCCCCTCTTCCATACATAATCGGCCCTGACACTTCGTTTGGTCGTGATCGGAGCGATCTCTCCACCTCCGTGGCCATATTCTCGGGCGGCGAGTCGGCTGGGAGCATGCTGTATCCCATATCCTCCATGGCCGAGTATCCCATTATGTCGTCATACGACATGGCTTGTGCGGATGTCATATCTGTGCAGCGATGGAGACTACCAAATGAGGCTTAGTTCAGTTTGGTAAAAAATGTAGGACGTGTTCCCAATATCAAGGAAAGATGAATATTGCCTATAACATTGTTTATCCAGGGGATATGTGTCTTTTATATTACTTCGACTGAGCGACCAGACTACGCGTGGTTGCTGCTAGCCTTCAACGGGAAAACGGAAGTGTAACGACGATGGGGTAACACGTCGTTTTCTTAGCACATATCGAATCAAAAGGTATCTATTGAGCGACGACCCAGGGCGAGCAAAATTCATCACGGATTATTGAATTGTAATCATTCCGGTATTGGTTTTAGGGAATATACATCCACTAGGCCCATTGCAAGGCTCACAGGCCCACCCAAAATGTAATGCCTAGTTACAATGCGAGCAATATGATTCCTCTATAAAGAATGGTATGATAATTTTATGAACAGGCTTAATGAACGGGAGCTTGCTGGCTTCATCAGAAAGAATACAAAAGCGTGCATTAGTATATGGCATTTAATGCAGGTATGAATAGCTGTCGTCTAAAACACTAACGCATACAATGTCTAAAGTGGCTCGAGGCGAAAGACATGACTGTCCAGTATCGATGATCATGGCCAGAACAGGTATCTTGCCCCTTTTCCGAACCTCACACTCAATCCTGGAGCGAAGTTAGATATTTATACTCGGAGAATAGCGTTTGGGTGGCTGAGGCATACATCGGTATTCGAGAATAAACGCTCCTCTTGCAGAGAATATGCTGCGTGCCGATAATGTAGAAAATATTTCCAGCGTACGTTTTAGTAAAGACTTGATCTCTTGGTCTTCCTTTCCTCCCTGGAGCCCTGCAGCGCCTCCGATGAGAGTATATGCTGATTGTTCAGCATAGTAGCTTCCGAGACCTCGCATATACCAAGCATATGATTTGAACTGCATGCTCTCAGCCAAAAGATTGAATGCTCGCAACGTAGCCTTTGCAAAAGCAATACATTTCAATGCAGATAATCTTATTTCTGGTGTCGTCTCCCCGTCTAGGTGTCGCTGAAGATAAGGCAAGAAGAGAAGATGAAGCAGATAGTTGATATAGCAGTGCAGTATAACATAGCCGCCTTGATGAGAGATTGACTGCGAACCAGGCCCACCGAGCTTGGTGTAAAGCTCGCTGCAGGCTTTCTCCATACGGTCTAGCTCAGTCTCAAGGACAGCGAGGGTACACTCTGACATCAAACCACGCTCTGCGCTCACACAGATCGTGTTTGATATCTCCAACAGTTGAGAATTCAACATGGTAAACGTCATCTGCGTGGGAGATAATTCTGCGGCACCTGTTGATAGGCTTGAATGTTCAGGATACTCTTTGCAGATATCAGTTAGTAGCTGTATACCTTGGGTGAGTTCTGGGTTGCGGTAGTAGTCGTGCATCTGAGCGTTGAGCATAAACAGGGCTTTCAGGCTAACCAGAATACATCGGTATTCCTCGCAAACATTGGGCTGGACCACACACTGCCCGGTATCCACATGACATTTGGTAGAAATTGCCGCATGGCAGGCCAGTTGCAGATCACTGAATACATCCTCTCCACGGTGTGTGCGACCATAGATTACGAGTACCATCGCTTTCAGTGAACTCCGTGATGTTTCAAATGGCGGGTGGTTGGTCAACAGACAGTGCCAGGCAGCTTCCTCGCACCGCCTCGACAGATTATCAGGGAAACAGCCTCTTCTAGAATCTTCTTCCGCACGGCAGGCTAGTGCTAGAATTGCAAAAAGCAAGGATAGCCAGGATTGCGGCGCGACATTAAGATTCCGGCAGAATTCCTCATACTGAGCTTCGAAGCTGGCGGCGTCGATGACACAAAATAGCTAGCGTGATGTTAGTGAACATATCTCGGCAGTTTTGATAGGCCAACTTTACCATGGAAATAGATGTAAAGTATCTTTCTATCAGGTGGTCAATCATGTCACGGTTTGGGAGGACGTCAAGGAGTTTCTCATATGAATTCACCTTGCCAGTGAATGATGCGTCAACAGCATTGTCGGAACTGCTGACATTTGGGCTTGGAGTTCCGCCCAGCTCCGACAGGGCAGTCAGGCTGCTGGTTTTGGAAAGGGGTGTGGTAACTCCCTTTGACTCATCGTGGCATGCTCGTCTCGTATCACGAGCAGCAAAAGTGGAGGTGTAGGATGACGGACTACTGTCGGACTCTTCACGGATGGGGCTCTCAGCCTGTTGGACTGGGACTTTCTCTAGAACTGCATTCCAGGATGACTCGGCGGGAATATCGGACTGACGTAGAGGTGTATGCAGTATCGTGGGTTTCGTGTGAACTGTTTTTGCAAACTCACACGTACTTTCAATTCCACGGAGAGTACATGATTCACACGGAGGTCCTTTGCCAGTGCAGCGGATTTTCCTGGCGCGGCACGGCAGGCAGGCAGATCTGGCCCTTGCCAGGTGCTTCTCGCTGCGCGAGTCAAGCTCAAATGTACATGTTCCATTTCCACGTAGAACGCATTCCTCACACGGCGGTCCTCCACTGCAAAGTGTGCTGTTCATGCGGCACGGGCGGCATGCATCAGTTTGAAACCTTGCCTGCTGTGCAACACGCTTTCCGCTAACTGCAGTGAGGACAAATTCACAAGACTCTTTCCCCCGTTCAGAACAGTTCTGACAAGGAGGTCCCCCAGCGCAGCGTTTCCTAGTAGTGCGACAAGTTTTGCATGCTGTACTAGTTCGAGCTGCCATAGTACACTGAGATTGCTGACTCCTCGAGCTCTTGGAATAGAAAGGTCATTTGAATAAAAATGAAGGTTCTTGTAATGCTGGTCTGGCGATTGGTGACTTTATAATTGACAGGAGACGTCGGGACTTTCAGACTTACCTCAGTGGAGTAGGACGGCTGACCTTGAACCCAGTTATAGCCTCTCCGCTTCTTCCGTCCAACATGATCGTTGGTTAATCCGTCATCTAGAGTACGTTCTAGACATGGTGTATACTCACCCCTGCTGTCGAACCGAGCAACCTATTATTATGTTGTAATAATGTCTTGCCGAAAGGAGAGTATCTGCTTTGTAGCTGAACTTCTATAAACGCCGAAAAGGCATGCTAAGTAGAGATCTATCCCGACAGAGTGTAAGGTCTCGATTACCATCTCGAAAGTGTTCTAAATAAGGCTGGAAATCAATGGCCAGATTGTTGCAAGGGAGTGGTAAAAGGAATGATATTGCGTCACATTGATGGGTGACTTCGAGCCCGGTAGCCCAAGTTCATAGCCAAAAGAAAAAAAATCCTAATGCGCACAATCACTCAAGTGGCTCGAAATAGTTCCTAGAGATCCGTTCCCAAACAGAATTTACCAGCCCCTGGGTCATGACAATGACAACCAACAACAGTCGTGACCCACAAATGGCGAAGCTGAGGATCAGGCGCCAGCAATATTTCCAATTTCCAATCAAACCTGCTTTACAAATTTGACACAGTAATTGGACCTTGACTTGTAGCGTGTACTGGCTATCTGGGTGATCAGCCTGCCAAATCATTATTCGACCAGGTGTCGTCGTCTCCAGCAGAGTGAAAGGAACCAAAGCGGAAGTATTGCCATATAGGACAGGGCATAGAGGCAGTAGTCCTTTTTGAGTTTTGCTGCCAACTCGAAGGCCTTCGGTTCCGGATAGTGGCTTCCACTCTGAATTCCTCCAATGCCGCAGTGTGTGACAAACCACACACCAAAAATACCCTCCGTGGTCGAGAAGAAATGCGCACCCGAATATGGAGCTTTTCATCTCGTCGAGGAGGAGTTCTAGCTTCCACCCCGTTGCTCCTATTGTCACGGCTTTTTCATCTTGCTCCCGGATGTGCAACATATCACAGGGCTGGTCAATTGGTTAGTAATTTTCCGCAACACGGAAAGCGAAGCTCACTTCTAATTTCAAGACCATGAGGTATGTAATTGCTGCGGAGAGGATTATCTCCATTTTGAGCCCCAAAATAATTCAGGTCAGATGCCAGTAAATATCTTCGCCTCTTGGAACGTAATCTTCTCCAGAGAATGGAAAGCATTTATATCCTTGCATGTCATGGTACGGTATATAAAGACACAAATCAATTGGCAGCCTTCTCCTTATGCCGTACCACGAGCCTTTAGACTCCCATTCGTCGATCTCAGACAACATCAAATTGCCTTTTTTCTCAGATGAAAGATCAGGGCCGTCATCGCAAGGCTTATGGTAAGGATTTTCCCTGGTGCAACATCGTCCAAATTTACGGCATATTTGCCGAGCTTACCTGCTTTTTCATTGTTTCCGGGGTTTGCTATTTAGGGAGCGGAAATTAAAAAGTGTAGAGATAAAGCAATCGACGATGAAAAATGCCTTTCTCGAAAAACCGAGTATAGGCCTAGCGGAAATTGATACCTAAAGCAGTATATCTTGAATATAAAGCACTGGAGTGTGTTCCACTGAGCTCGGGTTTGAATTTGGATATAATGCAGTCCATTTTTTCTAATACGATCAGTCTATTTCCGTCCACGTCAAAATTCTGAACACTGGTTATGCGAATAATTTTAACCCGGAACAAAAAGAAATGCTTCCCCTTAGATGATGTGTTGTGAGTAATGAACAGTGAATAGACTCAAAGGTACGTTTCTAAGACTCGATCGAGAAAGTCTAAATACAAATTGGTGAAAGAGTGTCCTCACATGTCTCTTCTAGCCATGCCAACGCCCACGACTTCAGATTACGCGCTGGGATGAATGTTCTGCCCTGAAGCATCCCGAGGTTTAGCTCAACCTTCTCGTATGATATTCTTGTGATAGATTAGCAAGATCCAAGCTCAGCACAAAAAAAAAAAAATACTTACACCCGAGAATTCATTCCACATCGATCTTCAGGGCCCCAGATGATTGTAATCAAGCCTCTGATAAAAATACCGCATCTGCGAGAAGGACCTGCGGCGTGACCGTAACCCAGTCGTCGTAGTTTCCCACAATGCTTGAATAGAAGTCATCCCAATCAGACTGAGTATTTCTATCTAGAGCTAGAAGCAGTGTTGGTTTAAGCTCGGGATTGGCCGCAATAATTTGTTTCGCCAAAGACATGCAATCTTCGAGGTCTGTATCTTCAAAAGTCTTGGAGACCGATTCGACATCTTCGAACAATGACTTCTTGACAAGCTTGAAAATATGCTTTGCCTTAGCTGATGGGTCATCGGGCAGCGTAGGTTCTTCATTTGTCTTGAGGTGATCCATCGTATAGTTCTTAACGTGAATTAAGGCAAGTCTGCCACGCAAAGTATGGTTAAGTATAGTTGAAAGAGAGAAAAAATATTGGTCCGGCCGTGGTTTATATATTTTTTGCTATGTCCCATTCATGTACTCAGACAGACAGATATCTATTAATGGCGGCGAACAGAAATGGCTAAAGAAATTTATGCAGGGTCTCTGTTACGTGTTACGGTAATTGCACTATCCAGCGATAATGGGGCCTATCCGTGATTTTCCATATTCGAGACCGGTTACTTGGAACCTTGCATTAGATCGCAGGGATTCCGTACATGTGCGTACTAATTGAACGACGGGGTGATTAAAAAATTAACTAGCAGATTGTATTGAAGGCGTCTCATACCATCAGGGGCTAGTATTAGCGTGTTGCAACCCGGGTTTCCCGAAACGACTAGATTTACCATACAAAGGGATATGGAGGAGCGGGCAGTCGTTGAATTAGTTGGACGAACTCTGATTTGTACTTGAGATATCTATGTGCAATTGGCTGGTTTCTCTGGGTCTTGCTGTTGAATGCTGCAGACCTCCGGACTTTTGCTAGTGCCACGACACTAGGATTGTACTTCAAGTTCTCGAACGCAAAGATGAAAGAAAGTAATGTGTACCCGAATTCCTATCATCAGAAGTAGACCGGCCTCAAGTTTAATCGCCGCCGGTAATTCTAAGGACCAGCCGGTTGTAGGTCGGTGGACTCTAGTTTCGCCACATTCTTGACTGCCATCACCGGCTCTTCATTGCACTGCAAGAAATACTCTTGCAGTGTAGCAGGTGACAAGGCCAAATGAGAAATGACATTGGAAAACTGACTGGCCAACTGATCAAGCGTCTCGGGGACGTTCAGGTGCAAGTATCTTATATTTCGCAACAGACCCCGGGATACTCCCTTGGGAGCGGATAAATATGATACATGTAGTCCCACCCTAGAATAACTCCAACATTATCAGAAGGGGACGTGCTGGAAGTTCAGTAAACTGACTTAAGACAGAGAAGCATATTCAAGGCCAATCTTGTTTCCAACGTGTTTACCATTTAAGGGTCGGTGTATCTCGCTCCCACATCAATAATCCTGCCGTTGACAAGTCGAATGTTTGGAGGGATGCAAGGGAGCACAATGATTTCGCTGTCCGTGTTGCCGTCTGATTGCGTAGAGTTCGTTTGAAATCTGTTTTCTTAGAGGTTGCAGAGTGAGAAGACAATATCAGAAGTTCCGCACTTTGCAGGAAAGGCTCACTATAACAGTCTCTGATTGGGCTAATTTTCAACGCGTCGCCCTTGTCCGTTGGCTTTGGGTTGCGAACTGGTAAAGGCCTCTCCAGGCTAGTTGCAGGTTTGGTATTTTCCGGCTCATATACCGCAGGTTCAGTCAGCCTATAGGAGCTAGCGGCATTTGGAATGGTTTGCTCTAGGTCCTCGTCTATTTTCTGCTCGTTTTTCGATCCCCAAAATATCTGCATGCAGTTTGGTAGAAGCAATCGAAGCGAGATAGAAGGCAAGCACTCCATGTTGTCTCATATAGACGAGTATGTGGTAGCAGCATCAATGGAGAGGTTTCGAACTTAAGCTGGTGTTTCTTATTCAGACAAGGAGACTATAGACTGACCTATTTATACAGTCTAAGGTGGCCACCGATCGCCCTTGTCATTGAACCAAAGCAAGTACCAGCAACTCTCGCTAGGAATGATGGTGTGCTTGTCGTGGTCTGGGTGCATGGTCGTCAGAATCGTCTCGTACACGGAGTATGGCCGAGATCGCCAACTTTCTATGTTAAGCAAGAACGATCTGTCTAGACGGGGGCAACGACGTTGACATCCTAGGGCTCCCTCATGCCAGGCTGCATGGCCATGGGACAAGGCCCAGCCTGAGGGTATTATGGATGTCTGGGTCTAAGATATGGCCGATCGGCGAAGCCGAGGATTGTATGGCTATCAATTGCTCCCGGCAAGAAGCTATATCTGGCTAGCGGGTGGTGATTCAAACCTATACCAGCCTGGAGCGTCAATATTTTGCGTACCAGGGTCGAGTATGGGGATGATCGCCGAAGTTGCGGATCTGAATGGCTATCAATTACCCTCGAGAAGGTGCCACGTTAGTGGTTTTCGTGCTATCACCAATGATCCCCGAGAATATCGTGCAAAGGCTATCTAGCAGCCTTCAAGGCCCAAAGCGCGGCTCACTGGAATCAAAAATAGTGGCTCTCGTTTCATCGAAGGGTTCCGTGGAGGCTGTACACTTGTGGGGAAGACATCGAAAGGTATAATTCAGATTGTTGCTTGTTGACAAAGCCAAGACTAAAGAGAACTATGTGATACACCCTTGCTAACACGTGTTACCTAGGGCAGATTGTGTAGGATGATATCCCGTACGCGTTCCGGCAGGGATACATGGTTCGAGATAGGTAGAGCACTGAGCCACGAAGCTGCCATTCTGATTGAGAACGCCCTGCAATGTTAGTTGATTTCGGGTGTATGAGTGAACAAACTTTGTGCTTACAGAAAAGAAGGGCCTCTTGATATACCCTGGGTTCTGCATGATAAATCACTACGTCAGTCATTAAGCCTATAAAAAAAAAGGAATAGACGACCCACCCATATACGACAAGCTTCAGCGCTCCGATGCGCGGATCATCCTGGATATTACTGATAACCAGCGGATCCTGCAATATAGCAGGAATGAAACTACTACCTAGGGGAGTGAGGGACCCTTCCCGAAACTCCACCCCAGTGGTAGTCTCTTCGTCTCTTACGCTGGCGTCAGATAAATAGGTTGTGGCGCTAAAGGGGTGAGACTCACAGTGGTACGCCTTCTGTAGAGTATTCTTGCCAACAAATGAAGAAAGCACAGTTTAGGTTGGCCATTGGGACGTGAGAAAAGAATAGATTAAATTCTGGATTAACATCGATGATTTCAATGTTGAAGAATGAAGATGAGGACATTCTGGCAAGAATTTTGCTAAATCGTAGGGCTCGAGGAAGAGGACTTATAGAGCAAATGAAAATAGAGTTGTTTGTGAACTATAGGTGTAGTGCGAGAAGGAATATATATATTCAAGCTTTCGGTAGACGACAGGTCTAGGCAACGCCGCGAGATTGCCGTTTAATTGATCTAAGGTGATTGGAATTAATTCTTTTTCCCTCAAAATCATTTATGTACAATACCCGCTGACAGAATAGGTTGTTGATTATTTTAGTGCTTCACCCGTGATAACCAGCCGCTGGATTGCAAACTGGTAGCGGCCTTTTGAGGGTTTAGTATTTTCCGGCTCATTTACGGCAGGTTCAGTCAGCCTATAGGGGCTGGCAGCAATGGGGGTCACTTGCTCTAGGTCCTCATTTATTTTTTGCTCGAATTTTGGTCCCAAAAATGCTTGCACGTAGCTTGGTAGAAGCAATCGAAGGAAGGTAGAAGACAAGCACTATATTACCCGGTCTCAGTTATGGCACTAGTCTAATGCTAGCGCTGATGACTTGGCATTTTGATGCTTCATCTTCTAAAGCATCACAGGGCTTGATTATTTTTTTGAGACGGCCTTATAATACTGTAGCGAAGTGAAGAGAATACTCCAGGATCACGGGGCATGATGCGTGAAACGGGCTCTCCAAACTTCGACTTTTTGCTTGTCCTGAATTGAGCCCCACCTAGTGATCAGTGCAAGTGAAAAATGAAATGAATTATATCTGATTTGCTCAACAGTAACCGAGCTTTCTGAGGCGGTTACAAATATCTTCGAGACGTTCCTCATGCCAGTCCTTTAGGATGTTGTGGATCTCATATCCGGAAGTTCTTGCAAGATTGCACCTTTTTGCATATTCCTGCGGGTATTTGGAATGCAGGTGCTGGTAACAAAGAGCTCTCTTTGAGTCGAGATCTTCTGCCGGCTGTTGCAAAACCATCGGATCATCGCTGCTCAGAGGAACGAATTTTGTAATCTCATACTTCTCGAAGACCCGTGAAATACCAATCTCAAGCACCGCAAGATCCACTAGGGATGCTTCCTTCGTGATGCCATGGTCATCCTGGGTTTGATGCTGAGCGCCAAGCTCTTGAAGATCAATAGCATCGAGAACCACATCCTCGAGGCCCTTTTGTTTGATGTCTTCCATGATTTGAACTTTATTTCGAGGAAACCAAATGCGCACGGTCTTGTTTGGTTAGAGCTCTGTAGCAATGAGGAGGTAAGGATAACCCACGTGCAAGCGAATTGGGGGCGAGTTTCTGGCAAAAACACCACAGCCTGAACCAGCAGAAATGCTAGGCTGTTCTTTCGGCATATCTCCTTTTAAAAATTCATTGAACGAATTTCGGTTGGGGTCTGGACCTCCGAACAGAACTGTCTCGCGCGAGCTTCTTGGAGAGAAGAGTCGGGGCATACAATCTGTAAGCAAACAACGAAGTTTCTGTATGCTCAAACATACCATAGTGCGACTGTTGCTAAGGCTCCAACTTGGGAACAGCAGTGTCTTTATATCATGATCACAGTTTTGTCAATTTTTCCCATAAGGCAATAGTTGCAAATCAATCAGCAACAGACAGCCGAAGTAAGGCATGGTTTCAAAGAGCCTTGCAAATTTCCAGCGATTTGAGAAAACATACGCCCAGAATAGTCAAAATCAATCGTATCAAAATTCAAGTGTTGCTTCCTGAGTAAAACATGTTTGTCTATTTGCTGCCCAATATTCTTACTGAAGTTATAGTAGTCACGTGATGGTGCCTGTCGGAGGGGTCAGCAAACCCCGCCATTTACCTTTCTTCATCCCACCCTGTCTTCCTCTCGCCTCGCTCGAGCTTCAGATTCTCCTACTACACCAAGTTATCCGAGGACAAAATTGTGGGTTCGCGTCCAATGTGCGAAAATACGATGTCGCAACCGACGCCAGACAAAACACATCTCTGGGAGGATGATCTGACAGAGAGTGCGGACAAAGAACGCAAGAGTTTCGCGGAATGGGCTTCTTCTGTTTCGTTCAAGCAACAAGCGGAGGATTTTGAGATTTATGATTCGAACGATTTAAGCACCAGAGTTGAGCCTTTTCTTCGAGAGCTGGGATTACTTGGCAAGGTAGACTGCTTTCTCAAAGTTAGAGAACAAGGCTAATAGAACTAGGCATTCTCATTGGTACAAATACCCGGACCCAAGTTCGCCCCATTTCGGCATGGTGCAGGCGACGCATACATAATTCCAGTACAAATACTGGACGGTACTCCGACCGTTTCAGGAAAGCCCCTCCAAGAAGGCAAAATAATATACATGAAGGCAAAACAGGAAGTAAGAATCGAAGCCAAAGTGCGCTTGCTCTTTGTATTGCTATGAAACAGATTGCTATTCATCGGGAATTGTTGTTTCAGGGTGGGACGTTGGATTGCAACTCCCCACGGCCATGGCGTGGATGGGAACCGCGGTGGACGGTGTAACTGGGATCCAGACTGACGTTATCATCGGAATGGTGGAGCCTTCACCCCTTGGGAATGTCGAAATGAAGGCTAGATCATGCGCGTGGTATTTGAATCCAAAGGGAGATGAGAAAGCGTATTTTGTATATCAAATTGAAATTCCGAATGTTGTGCCGATCCGAACAAAGAATTGGGTGTTGTCCTGGCCGGGTTTGTGGAAATCGAAGCGAGCTCGTGGGGAATAATATCTGGAAATGAGAGTCCAGTGTAATCGTGTGTAACATGATTTGGAACCGTGGAGAATTCAGCCAATTCGTGAGTAGCTGTACTCTGAGTTGATACGGGGGCTGGATCATCGAACCGGACTGCGGGAAATGAGGCATGTTGCTTTAGG
Organism: Penicillium arizonense; assembly: GCF_001773325.1. Taxonomy (NCBI): domain Eukaryota; kingdom Fungi; phylum Ascomycota; class Eurotiomycetes; order Eurotiales; family Aspergillaceae; genus Penicillium; species Penicillium arizonense. Next base: position 3,827 of record NW_019173381.1, on the reverse strand, counting down.
GCATCGTGGCCATTTTGAGGAACGGTTGAGAATGAGGAGAGTTCGTGAGGGCTCATCCTTGGAAAGACCGTGCCATTAGATTGGAAGCTCTGTGCATGGGCTTCCGAGGAACGAGCGTTATTCTGGTCAGAAGAATAGGTGTCTGCCTCCACAGCAGTCAAAAGAGGTTGTGTGTGATTGTTTTGAGCTTGAACATTCTGCATAGGTCTCCCTGGATTTCGGGAAATCAATTGGAAGTCAGAACTTATGTGCTTGAACCACACCGAGATGTCCTTGGCTGCGTCCTCGAATACTATTTCTTTTTCTCCCAGCAGAAGCGCAATGATTTGTGGCAAATCTGAGAGCTTCAAGCATTGAAATTGACCGTATTCAAATATCGTGACCATCGCGACTACTCCCTGGACTGCTGGGTGACCTTCGTGATCCTTAAATGCATCACTCGTGAGTCTCTCAAATAACAATTGGTTAACACCCCTGCTGATTCCTTTTTTCAGCACGTTGTGATCTGATTTCGGATAGCCATAATCTCTGATATACCGGATTATCTTGCCGGACCGTTTGTTTCCGATATGTTGGTATTTGGAATTAGTGGAAGCTTGTTGGAGGTTGTCATATAACTCGTCGACCTTGGCCTTCCATCCCCGTTTGCGCTCCCATGCGGTGAATTGTTGAGCGAGTGAAATCTGACTCAGACCTTTCAGAAGCTTTTGCTCATTGCTTGGAGTTTTGTTGCCATCAACCTGCTTCAGATGGTCGACTCTCTTATCCCGATATTGAGTTTCTTGCTCGTCTTGTAAGATCTCAGACAGAGATACTTGTTCCTTAGAGAACTCCAAAATATGAGAAAGGTTTTGCTTTACCCTCTGCAATAGTTGAACCGAACGACTGTTTTCAAGTGTGTCCCTCTTTCGCTTCCGGGAAATGTCGTGACTGGGTGGGATGGCAGAGGTAATAACGGGACGCTGAAAATTTAACGGGTTCTGAGCATCAGTATGCTGTAATGGACGATCTGTTGTTGAGGACAGGTGGCTGATTTCAGCATCGGGGATGGTCTCTGGCGGCGAATGGGCCACTCCGCATTCAACAGCGTTAACGAGAGTATCGATATTCGCTGAAGTGTCAAGAATCTTCACAATATGCCTTATCGTTTTGGTCGCCAGCTCACGGTGATTCTGAATGATTTCACTGGGGGTATTGCACAGAAGGCTGAAAGCTGATAGAACTTCGATTTCTTGTGAAGGCATGATTTAGATTTATTGAGGGTTCCTCTTGAACTCGATGGGGCGGGCCGGATGATCCAGAAATAAGGGTTCAAAGCGGGGAAGGCAGAATCGGTACGTCTGGAGACTGACCACTTGTAGCGTAGCTTCTGGGCCGTACGGCCCAGAAGCTACGCTACAAGTGGTCAGTCTCCCCTTTGCCGATCCTCCCCCCACCGGCTAGACCGTAGCGCAGTGCAGTATTGGGACTGGCGCTTGCCTAATCGAAATCCTCAAGGCGGGCGCTCCTCAGTTGCCTAGGCTTCCACGGCGTCGTTGGATCACCATAATAATCCGCGGAATGGTTATGCTCACATTAGTTCATATGCAGCCCAAAAAAATCTGATATAGATTGCTACTTTTCGGTTTGTTGTCGACATCCGTCACATTCTCGAGCTGCGACGATCCCAAGTAACGCGTCTACGGCGCATCCGTAGATGGACCTTTAGGTAAAAAAAGGAGACCTGCACAGGAGCTCACAGCTGGTTTTAAATAGATGTCTGGGATTAACATCGACGGGGACGGTATTTTCTGCCGAAATCCAAATATTAAGCACTACAAACGAGGAAGAGATCGTGTATAGCAGTCTCCCATTGAACTAGACTTTGCTTCACATCTTTGACGCCTCTTTCATGAAATAAATTTCTTATCACAGGTCTTTCAATTCGCTTCATTAGCTGAACTTGTTGAGCTGATACGCGGTGGTTTTGTTTTTCCCCGCCTGCAGAAGCATCCAGCCCAAATCGGGGCGGTTGGGCAGTGTCGTCGTGAGGACACCTATCCACTGTTCAACCGCTGGGGGAAGTATATAGAACATATTGGTGCGTTTACAAACACCTCAATAACCCGTGTATCTCTACTCCTTTCGTAAGTTATCATTTCGAGCCAGATACATCTGTTTTTCATACTACGTAGAAGATAATGATATACATTGATCTTTCCACAGGCTTGCTTGCGAGTATTCTTGCCAAGTCGTATCGGAAAAATCTCCATCCCAACTATCCTGGCCTGAAGTGATTATCCTATGAGGCCGAGCCCTAGAGTCCCCTTTCGAGAATATCAACGCAAAACAACTGAAACCTAAGATCCCTGCGTGGGAGACGTGGAATATTCGCGTCTGTCACCCTTTTTGATGGTACCTGTGCCATCCGGATATATGTGGTGAGTTCGAGCTCCGCTACCGTCCGCTGGTGTGATTCGGGCGCTGATGATCAGCGCCTTGTCACTGCGGTTGAAGTGAGACTGGTGGACAGGGCTTGTGCCATCGTTACGATGCCTGCAGGAGAACTGTGAGTGAAAAAAATCATTGATGGGGAGTAATGTACTCGAGCACTTACAAAATCTCGATAGAGTCAATTTTGCCAACTTTCTGTGGCAGAATTAGTAAGGAAAAGACACCCATACAAGTTCCGATAACTAACCTTTACGGCACCGTTCTCTGCATAAATCTCGGCAGCCTGCTTGAAATTGGGTGGGAGTAATTCCTTTTTGAATCCTAACCATCTAACGATGGTCTCGCGGGCGGTAGACAAAGCTCGAGACATGGCAAAATCTTTTCGTGGGATGCTAGTGATCGAAGCTAATAAAAATCAAAGACAAGAGGTCTCTGTGTAACGATCAAGATAATGAGATTCTGAACGAGGACTTGCGAGGTTTTATATGTCGACCAGTTCCTTGAAAGCCCATGGCTATGCTATTTTCCAATGGCTCCGCTCGTATTTCTGTTCAGGGGCTTTCCTCAACTGCATCAGTTGCCGCTGAACCCATTTCCACCGTTCACATATCACATGTGCGCCAGAGGTGCGCCAGGGTTGCTCCAGGGGTGCGTCACAGTAATGTGTTATATAGACCCTAGTACGCATCTAGAGTGCAGCAAATGCGCATGTTTATCTTAAACAAAAAGGTCGAGCGGCTATATATTTGTAATTCGTACATTGTTGGTCACGGAAGGCACCTAGGCCGGTGAAGTTCGGCGGCTAAATCTGACGAACGTCGCACCTTGGGTTTCATGCAGAGAAACCGCACGGTGAGGGAGGAACTTTGTGGCGACATGCTTATTTCAGTAATTAGTTAGCACTACCCACTCGATTCTAGTGCAGCTCTTGGGAATTATTTCAAAGGTCTCACACGTCGTTGGTTATTAACTTAGTTTACTTAACTTAACGTATTTCACATGCGAGCCGCCCACCCAAGCGAGCCGCCCACCCCAAAACACCATAGTAAATGCGATATATTCTACACTTGTATCTCAACAACCACGTCTTAGTCATATTCCATTTCTTACCAATGGCTATTGGTAAGACCTATTAGCACTATGTTTCAATTTCAAGGAAATCAAAAAACCATATTATCATCATTTCAAAAATTACTGAAAATTACACTGCCATGAGCTACAAATATATATATCTCAATAACGAAGTCATAGAATTTCTTCAAGCTCACTAAAGAGGCTAGATATCGCCTCAAAAGCATTATGCTAAAATGAAAAATACCTATAGGCCATGGTTGTTGAGATATAAAGCTGTAATTTATCGCATTTACTATGGTGTTTTGGGGTGGGCGGCTCGC
>NW_019173380.1:8145-15871 GCF_001773325.1 Penicillium arizonense | reverse complement strand
TCTGATACGGTCCCACCTGATCCCTCTCCCCTCTCCGCGTTGCTCAGCTTGTCGACTTATACGAACCATTCGGACATACACGGACCTGCATGCTATTAGGAGTGTTTGTATTCTCCAGCCTTAATTTACAATGATAAAATTTTTATGTTGCATAGCAACTCTCTCCACATCAGCTTAAAACAACTATTCACCACTTTTTCCTCAAATTAATTCAAACTTATCTTGAGGATGGTAGCATTTCCTTCGCGTCACCAGATCGTCGTTGTGCTTCGGGCGTATTGCTGCTTGTGGCTAGAAGTTGCAGCACATCGTAAACCCCCACCTGCCGATCAGAATCCTGCAACGCTGACTGCAATATTTGGCGTAAAATGCCGCAAACACCGATTGATTCTGCTGAACGATCTTCGGTACGGTCCTCTGTCATCCAACGTCTATATTATGTCCCATTTGTGTGCCCCGTCTGTGCGCCCCGTCGGTACGCCCTGTAGGTGTGGGGTTTCCGGGGAAAGTTCGGAAATTCCCCTTTTCCAAGGAAGAAAAGCCAATGGTCTTATTAAAATTCAATGAGATTAATCGAAGACGCTAGCGAATTGATCCACTTCTTTCATGGCCATGGCCTCTGGGGAGGAACTCCACAATCGATCAGACGGTAACAGACAGACTCGACCTGCTGCTCAAGTGTCATCTTTACCACGACAACTACGGCTCGGATCACCGGGCTACCTTCTCAGAATGGATTCTAGACACTAAGCGTAACACCAATGCTAAGCCAAGGAAAGCCTTCGACCGAGTGGACTGGGAGAAGATTGGAATGGAGGTGCTGAGCCTTATGGGAAAACAAGGGGAGCTACATTCAGCCGAGGCGTTGGATGCAACAGTGGAAAAGCTCACCACTACGAAGGCAAGCGCGGTCGAAAAGCATACACCCGATCTACGACCTTCCCCGTACGCCAAACAATGTTTCACCGCCGACCTCAAGAGCTACCAAAACGAAGTGAATTGTCTACGGCGGAAAGTAGTCTACGCGGGGAAGAAGAGAAAGCCGGGAGGGCCAGGTCTGAGGACTTTGCAAGACGGATCAGATAACTTTTGACTCTATTCGTAAGATTTTTTTCCTCGGTGAAAGCGCTCCTTACCAAAGCTCGAGGCAAACTGAAATGGAGTAGACAACCGCAGCTGTACTTGGGTGATATAGTTAGCATGCGGTTAATAATTTTATGCAGATCGATGCGTCAGCCATCCGGAGAAATACACTGCAATTGCTATTGGCACACTCCGTAGTCAATTCAGGAATCGTTGATACTATTGGCCCCAGACAACAATGCTCTTATCCAGGGAATCAGCCGTCCTCGAGAAAGTTGAACATGTGGCTGAAGCCCCCGCAAGAGTAGCAGGTCTTAGGATGGCCACTGGGGGCTCTGTAACAACCACCGGCAGCGTCGCCCTAGGGGCACTTGTGAGAAAGACGAACGATTTCTTTCCGAGGCAGGAATGTCACATTCCAATACAAATACTCTAATTGATCATGGTGTCTAATATACATGATGTTCTTTCACTTGCACAAGGGCAAGAAGTGGCCTTGAAAAGAATTATAGGTCTTATTGGAAGCAAGATAAAAAGGGACACACGCAACACTCTATTACGGAATATAGTCTGCAGACGACGGGCGAGAGAACTTGATAAGCATGATGCTGTCCCGCCAAGGTGTTATCGGTAACCTCCCTATACGACGTTGACAAACACTTCGATCACACTGTTGAAAGTTCCGAGACCGTCGATAGGAGAAACAGATTCGGGACCATACACTTTGATGAAAAAGAGATCTATTGTTCCCCTGATCGCGACGGTCTTCGAAGAGTTCCATTGTGGGGGCCGTTTGGCTGATCAGGCCTTTTCGACATCCTCCAGAGCCAACTCTGAATGCTTCGTATCTTCATTGGCCAATCTCTTGTCGTGTACTTCAGAAACAGAGAGCGTCCGGAGTTCGGAATGGTAACCAGGGCTCTTCCAAGCCCTCGGTTCATTTTCGTAGAGCTCATTAACCTGCTCAAGGGCCAACCCCTTGGTCTCATAAATCATGGTGTATACGAACACGAATGCGATCCAGCAGAAGCTGCCCCAGATCCAGAATACATTGGACTGGGTTGGGCTGAGTGCTCCTGTGAGATATGGAGTGATGAAAGAAAGAAGCCAATTGAAGAACCAGTTCGCAGCAGTGGTCATAGAAAGACCTTTGGCACGCGTCTGAAGCGAGAAAATTTCCCCCGTGACAACCCAAGCGCAAGGGCCAAATGTGGATGCTTTGCGGATGTTAGCAAGGCCCTAGCTCATTATCGTGTTCACTTTACCGAAAAACGAGACGTATATGCAAATAAAAGCGAACTGGGCGCATTGTGAAGTGAAATTCGAGATCGGAGTTGCGGCGCCGCAAGCCGAAACGATGTATTGGGAGATACCCATCCCAATGGCCCCGATCAGAAGAACTGGGCGGCGTCCGAAATGGTCAATTGCCCAAAGGCCTGGAAGCGTCATGACTACATTGACACAGTTCACGATCACCTGCAAGATGAAAGAGTCGGGCAGGCCTTCAACGTTCTTGGCGAAGTAACTCGTACCATAATAGATGATGAAATTGATACCAACCAGTTGCTGGAGCGATTGGAGTATAATTCCAGTAATGGTGCGTTTACCAGTAGTACCCTTGAAGCATTCAATGTACGAAGCAGAGCCAAGGGACTGTTCATACTCCCAGTTGCTCTTCAACTCTGCGAGCTCGGAGATAATATCTGGATCATCGGGATTCAAGCGACGAAGGAAAACCAACGATTTCAGGGCTTCGGCTTCATCGCCTTTTTTGATCAGAAAGCGAGGGGTCTCTGGGAGAAAGAGCAGGCCTCCAGCCTTTTCCCAAGTCAGTTATGGATTCATTCGAATTGCAGTTTGCCAAGAGGGAAAAGCTCACCAGAATTATTGACCATGCGAATTGAATGGCAAGCGGGATGCGATAGCTTCCTGCGATCGAGTTAGTCTTCTTTGATCATTTATCAGCCCGAACATGCATGAGCAGATACCGCTGTCGTTCCGGTGTTGGGTTGCCCAGTTCACAATAGCGGCCAAGAAAAGGCCGATTGTGATGCAGAGCTGGTAGCATCCCACAACTGCGCCTCTGATCCATTTGGGTAGAGTTTCGGATTGGTACATGGGAACTATAAGCAATCAGCAACGGATACCTAAGCTGGGTTTCGCCGACTTAACACACCTTGGGCGGAAACTAAACCGACTCCGAGACCGGCGAAAAAGCGACCAGCAATGAACAGAGGTTGCGCTGTAGCAGCAGTTTGAAGAGCCACACCGAGATTAAAAGGCAGCATGACTGAGATGATGATTCCCCATCTTCTGCCGGTAATGTCTGCGATAATCCCCGCCGCGAGTGCGCCAACGAACGTTCCAACCGACAAAATAGAAACAATTAGGGAGATGCGGCCTTCGTTAGGATGATTGAATTCATCGAGCCAGTAGGGCATAGTCTGGATACCCGCGATGGTCCCGGTATCGTATCCATAGAGAATGCCGCCAAAGGACGCGAACAAGCCTACCAAGATGGCTGGCCATGCGGCTCCCTTTTCATTAGGGGGACGTTTGAATAACATCACCGTCGCTTAATGAGTTATCCAATTTAAAATTGTTGAACAAAGAAGGGAGAGAGATTACCCAAGTGCGATAAGATATTGACGAATGCGACAGTAGGCGCAGAGGGATAACAGTCCTAAAGTACTTAGGGGCCGGCCGTGCTAACCTGCTAACAATGAAAATATAGACTTGGCGGGAGATATTACCTGAGACGCAATCCAAGCCCTGATTCGTGAATTGCGCAGAGTCGACCTGGTCACCAAGACGGTCCGTGTGGGGTTGAATGACGCACTCCAAACCTTCCAAGAGAAAAAGCAAAAGGGCAAATTGGTGTATTCTTCGGGAGCGTGGCAATCGTGCAAGGGCCCCTCTAATGGCCCTTGCCCCTGCCATCCAGGCTTTTCAAAGCAACCAGGGAAATTGTGTGGAGCCTGCTCTGGGCACAAAATCAATTTGGGGCCAAAGGAAGTAGATGGCAAGTGTTGAACACTAAATCTACTTGATGATATCTCAGAACCTTAATGCGCCACTTAATGCATCTATTTCGACGCCCCATGATGCGGTGCATTTCGCAAATAAACCAACTGCAACCAATTTCTTGCATCATTCAGTTGCGATACGTTCGAAACCAATGGACGTCTGTACGGGCCGCGACGCTTCCCCGTGGAGAGATCCCCACACACACGGGGAGAGTTTCCAGGCCCCGCGAAGTTTCTTGGCCAGCCTGCTTTAGTCTTGGCGAGGGCATGGCTTGGTTTACATGTACCAACCAAACTTGAGAAACGCCAGAACCAGGACATCACGATCTTGGCAATCCGCTGATCCAGAATTACCGTGAAAGTTCGCAATGGAAGTCCCAGTATACGGCACTACGATAACAATGATAGCAAATTGTACAATGGGGAGCTGTACCTGCGGTTGGATGGCATGTTTTCTATGAGCTGAGTTGATTGTCATGCTCCTCGGTGAATTATCGGGGTATTCCGTGCCCACCAGGGACGGGGAGTGCGGAGACAGCCACCTTAAGTTACGTGTGGAGCAGAAGAACCTGGCCCCGGTACTTTTCAACTGTCTCAAGACTTGAGGGAACTCCTTGGATGGTTTTGTTTCTCTCGGCGAATCCTTGACGATGGACGACCACGGAGGACGCTACTCCGAGTTGGCGTGGCCCGGCCTGTTCACCGGCAGCCCGTCGATGGAGTTACCGGCCAGCCAAGGACTCGCTTCCCAATCCCGAGAAAATGTCCCGCCATGGCACTCCCGCCGTGGACGCCACCCGGGCCTGCCGGGAATCCACGTACCAGCCCCAACCTCGTGATTGGGGGACACAACCCGATTTGGGAAGTCAGTGTTACCGTCACCTCTTACATTAGTACTGGAACTGAAGAGGAGGCTTAAGAGGGCTGTGCAAATTATACAAGGCAATTGCTTTCTGTGCACATTTTACGGGTCGATATTTGCATGTATAAATACATATATCCAAGATATTTCAGCCATCATTGTGTTGCCCACGTTGCTATCTTGCTGCTCGGAATCTGTAACGAGTGCAAGTGGGCTTTAAACTGGGTTGTGGGTATCGAGTCGGTAAATTTGGCCAGTGGTGCCATTCCGGTTCCATAGGGTGAAATGATATTACAGAGGATATCGGTTGCACTGACGGCAGTATTATATAGCTTCTCGGACTATGTGAATTTGTTAGCGAGATGTCAAGCGTATGGTTGAAGGAAAGTGAGATGACAATAAACATACAAATTCAATTCCGTGGGCTTCCATTGAGCTCAGTTTCAATGATCGGCGAAGTTGAAGCGTTGACTTGGCGATGAACACAGAGTAACCGAAAGTCAAATCGGGTCGCTCGGAATATGATCGCAGGAAGCCATGATATACGCAAAGAAGCCAAACACGGTTCTGGATCCATCGCTGAGTGATGAATACGTCTGCCGCTTGTGTCTCACGCAGCCCCATGGCTAGAATAGCATTGCTATCGCCTCGGTCTCCTTGTCTGTCTCAAACCAGTCATATCCCTTGAATCTCTAAACTTGGCTGATCCTTTCTAGGCAGTCATATCGACAGTCCTTTGACCTCGGTAGCTTCCACAGCAATTAATGATATATTCGTCGATGACATCGAACAACTCCATCAGCCGAGCCAAGCCCATCATTCCCTCCGCATCCTTCTCGCTGTAAACAGTAACACCAGCAACTAGGCTGTGAGTTTTATTGTGAAGAAAGTCGTGTACGGAGCGCATGCTGAATCCTGGCTTCCCGAAAATGTTACTGGATGAAGTCGCTGGAGAGCGTATGCCCTATACAGTAGTAGTAGTAGTAGTAGTAGTAGTAGTAGTAGTAGTAGTAGATTTCATTTACCCCGACCTCTCGCTAAGTTGGATTATAAACCATATCCCACTAGGCTGGGTGCGGATTCGTATTTTAGTCTAGCTGGGAAATCAACTGGTTATGAGCCCGGATTGCACGACCTTTGAGCGCGCCGGTTCGATCCTCACAGTTTGCGTTCTTGAGCACCCAGAGCCACCAGAAGACGGCCTATGATTGGTCGCACAGCCAGGCAGCAGAGCTTCATACGCGCCCCCAGTAATTATCCGACCTAGAAACGTCTATGGGGCTTAGGGCGAAGTCGTCGCATCCAATCCAGTCGTGTTGCCTCTCGCTCAGAAACTGCTCGTTTCTTGCGCGTGTTCTTGTTGTTGCCTTTTCTTGGGAACCTGCCAGACGACCGTGGAAGTAGCGAGACAGGTGGAACATGATATCGACAACGAACGCTCGTTCGCATTGCCTTTTCTCGCGAGGATGTCAAGCTCGGCGAGTCCGTGCGAGTGTTGCGACCGGCATAAGTACCATGGCGAGTGGTCACCCTTGAGAGTGGAGGCTTGGAGGAGTCACACTGTAGTTGCACCATGTCGCAATAGGTCGCTAGTCTTGGACGGGGAGACCGGCGAATTGTTGGGGCCATTTCTATTAGAACGGTCGTGTGCCGAATGGGACATTCAGGTGGCTTGACTTGACCCCTTTTACATGTTTTCTAGACGCAGTGAAATCCCCGTGGAATATGCAATCGAGCCTAACCCTCTGCTCAATGCATCATTTTTTTGACCCTCTATTAAGTCATTCCATCTTCCACAGCCCATATCGAAAGGCAGAAATTCGCAGCATCGTGGGCCCTACCAAACAGATTCCTGTGTTTTGCCAACAAGATGTTATAATTGAAGGTATTTCACGCATAAATTGAGGGTCGCAGTATTTGCGCGCCACTCACGCATCCAGCACTATACTCGGGGAGTGAAAGCTTTACGGGACTTTCAACTGATTCTCAACGCTGAATTCATCACAAGATGTATTTCATCCAATGAAAATCCACACTCCGAAAGTGGGGCACCCCTACCCATAGGCACCACTTTCTACCTGGGCAAAGAACGAATCATCGATCCTACATTAACTTGCTATCTAGTGCAAGCGCTTTTTTTTTTCATTGTGTTATAAAATCCCACGGAATTTTTCCCGAAATTCTTTGAATGACCAAAGTACACTACAATGTCTAAAAGCAGCAACCAAAAACGCTTCCAACTGAGAAAACAATGTCGAGAAGCCTTAGCGGCTCATATATGTATTTACCAACCCCTTCTGCTGCCCACACAAGCTGATATGCCTAGTTAACCGACTTCACCTCGTCGTCCCTCCCGAACGAGTCCGTCTTCAACCGCGGCCCGAAGATGGATACGCTTGGTCTGTCACGAACGCGAATGCCGCTTTGCTCAAATCAAATCTAAGTAGTGCCACGATAAACCTTTACCAGAAAATATTGAAGGAGCTCGGTTCCTCACTCGAAGCTGTCAATCCGCATTCCAATACATGCGGCTTTCCAAAGGAGGTGAGCCCGTTGCTAGATGTCTCCATTTGTATAGCCCTTCTGACGGAGCATAAAGACCCAGGGTTTCCGTGAAGGAATAATGGATGGTTCTTTCACGGCAGAGATATGCGAGCTTAAGGCTGCTAACGGCCGCATCGAAATGGAATTGGAACGCACTCGTTCTCGGCTAGATGATTGTCTTCGCGAAAGTAATACGCTCCGGGCTGAAGCC
>NW_019173380.1:925-8095 GCF_001773325.1 Penicillium arizonense | reverse complement strand
TAAGTAGTGCCACGATAAACCTTTACCAGAAAATATTGAAGGAGCTCGGTTCCTCACTCGAAGCTGTCAATCCGCATTCCAATACATGCGGCCTTCCAAAGGAGGTGAGCCCGTTGCTAGATGTCTCCATTTGTATAGCCCTTCTGACGGAGCATAAAGACCCATGGTTTCCGTGAAGGAATAATGGATGGTTCTTTCACGGCAGAGATATGCGAGCTTAAGGCTGCTAACGGCCGCATCCAAGTGGAATTGGAACGCACTCGTTCTCGGCTAGATGATTGTCTTCGCGAAAGTAATACGCTCCGGGCTGAAGCCAACCACCTCCGCCACGATAGGCAGATTCTTGAGTCGGAAAACGAGATGCTGCGTGATAAGCTGGTAGAGACAAGAAGGGGCATCGCTGGAGCAATGCAGACACTGGGTTCGCTGCAATCAGAGGGAACGGACATCGCACTTGATGACAACGACAGCCAATCATCAGCCTTTGGCAGCCATGCAGCATCAAGCGAGATCTAAAATTGACAGAAAAGCACAAGGCTGACACAGCTGGAGTGCGCTGAGAGCCCACCGAATATGCCAGTCCTCATCTTGCGGATCGCAAAGAGTGTATACGGCCAGTGATAAGCGCCAATAGTTGATACCTAGATTTCCAGATTCAAGCTGGCGCACAACTTCTAGCAATGCAGATGTATGAAAAGATTCTGAGCGAGAGATACTAGCAAAGTGGATACAAAGAGCTTGAGCAGGGTGGTTGAGAAACATAGTGTATCAAAATATTACTAAGAATTCCTGCAAATAATATTTCTTGGGGTCGCGGTGGGACTTACAGTACTGCGTTGCAACTTCAGTGACTCTTTCTCCTGCTCTAGATGGGCTGGATCCCCTACATGAACACACGTACCACAAGCGAAGCATAACAGTCCAGAGACGTCGCGAGCCACGTAAACTAGGAATTATGGCTATGATAGAATTTAAAATACGCAAGTGTATTAGGAATCGGTCTATACCGGTTGAAAACTTCTATTTCGTCCAAAGATTCACTGACTTTAGATGTATTAATGGTAGTAAATCCTCCAGGCCTAGCAAACAGACTTCAGCCACACATACGATCCCTCATACAGCGTGGAAAGTGGTCTAGTGATCACCAAACATGTACGACACATCGCTTAGTCGTTGTCGAGGCTCCATTGTACTCTTGGTTCCTGCTGAGCCTGTTGCTTGAACTGAATTTATTCAGTAAAGTGCAACGTAATTCATGTGTGATATTACTGGTAATAATATGAGGCTGGCCTGTTCATGCTGTGAAAGGGTAGTGTGCATCCACATGCATCTTTGTGCGGGCTAATTGATCGCATCCCCGACAGTACAATCGAAGGGCAGATGTTTAGTGTGTTCGCGATAACGCTCCATGGAGTCTGGCATATAGAGTAGTCCTCAATCTATTGAGTTCGTAATTCTCGTCCCGACGCACTTGCTTGGTAGGAGCCCTGCTCTGTTTCAGATCTTACGCTTAGGCCTCTCCCTATTCCTATATAATGCCAGATTCTCGGCAGGTCACTGCTGATACTTTTCTCATCTCTTCTGCGCCTCGTTGATTCACTGTTTATTGATGGTAATAAAAGTTCGAACATGGCAAAGAATCCCAAGCCTCCTCAGGATGACGCAGACCTCAGGTCTGACGGCGTACGGCGGCGTGCCGCACCGTCATTCTCTTCCGTTTGTTCTACTGGTTCTGAGACCAAGGATAGACGAAAGTCACGCAAACCAGAGACGAAATTATACAGAACTTCGGTATGCCACTGCTCAACTTGTCTGCTCGTAATTCGCTATGGCCAGAACAGCCCCGGTGTCACCCCTTTTATTTGAATGTACTCTTTACTGACCATGCTAGGCATCCTCCATTACGAAGAAGCCCAAAAGGAAAAACGACAAAGCGACACATAGAAAGTGTCTCAGGGTGATGAGCAATATTGAGGAGGAGTTTCAAGAGGTGCTTGAGGAGAGAGATGGAGAGAACCACGATCTTTCTCAGTTGCTGGACCAGCTCGAGGCCGACAAAGCGCAAAAGAGTTCGGAATTGCAAATCGCAGTTACGGCAAGGGATGCTGCATTAGCCGAGCAGCAGAACCTCCAGCGTGAGATTTGCCAATTGCAGCAGCAGCTGGAGTCCACGAACACCGCGCTGCAAGATCAGGTCCCGTGGAATGATATACAGCTGGTGTTGGATCAGGCACACGCAGAGCTGGTATCCGCGACCACTCGATTCTGGAGCGCAATCGACGCCCTCCAGAACAGACGACTGGCATCCTATTTGCCAGGATCCGGAATAATCCAGGCAGAATGGCCCGATCAGGGCGACGCGGGTATGCTTGGCCACGATATGCTCCCCAGCATCTCCCAATCGAACAATGACAATGTTCCGCTTGGTACCCAACATGAACTACATACGACCAACTGAGATGAGCCCTTTTCTCACAATTGGGGTGCGTTGGTCTGACTAGGTCCTCACTTTCCTGCAGATGACGGAGTTTTCATGTACATGTAGCCGACGCGCAGAGAGTTCATGAAGAAGCATTTTGCTATGTTTTCAATATATATGTACCGTGCCAAACTGTGTGTGTTGTCAATTCTGTTAATTGCCCTCAAGGGGAGGGGCTATTTTATTTTGTTTGAGAAACCCGAGCACGGGCAGGCACATGCGCCTCGATCCAGTATTCGGTGCAGGTCAGCGACGGCATCCACCACAACCTCCATGGTCAATTTATTTTGCCATAACAAAATGTAGGGGAAGATCAGACTCATACTTATGGCGAGACTACCGTAGAGTATTCGACATCACACGGCTCAAGGCCGACGCGCCCAGATACGCTCCGGGTAATAGGAGAGACCTTAACACGCTGGTCCGTGGAGTTGATATTCACCTGGTCTCCAAATGGCGTAAAGGAAACGCATCTCTAATGGTCCGATCCGAATACTGCTAATATCTGTGGCTATGAGTTTGGTGGAGAAGCCCGCGCGTCTCTTGCGCATTATAGTTATTCTTTCTTATCCGCCTTCAGCCAAGGTTTGCCGTAGTATCCTGGTCCAGCCCAATCACAAATAGCAATTTCTCCTTGGATGGGCCGTTGCAAGTCAAGGGATATGGCACTTTGGACTACTGTGCGAGTATCAACCGCTAAGGATCACACCTCAATAGCCGCAACCAATGTTTGATCATTTGTTACATGGCGTATGATTCTTGAGCGCTACTGTAGTTCTAGCCTTCTTGGGAATTTCCTCACTTATATAGGCTGAGTACAAGCATACTGAGCCAGACAATACAAATCAGCTGCAATGATGGAACGAATGAAACGTTTAATTTACTCGGCAACATATATTGGCTCGCGACTATAGCCCGTCGGTTCAGGAGAACCATCTCGGCACAGTTCATATACCAGTCATAGTTTTCCGTCTGCACAGCTAAGGGAAACATAGATAAAACACGAAGACCCCAATGCAACAACAAATGATACATCGCTCGCCATGGCATCAGCTTGGCATTGAGTCAATCGACCTTGTCCAGTGACCGTCCTATCCAGCATCAATGATGAGTGTGTCCATATTCTATTGGTTAAGCTCGTGGCCATACTTCCAGTTCAACACAGACTGATATCTTGCTCTGATGTACATGGTTGAATATTCAAGTAAAGCTTGAGCCGCATCACTGCTGCCGACGCAGGGATCGCCCGACCTTCTGGCCCTCTGTAGCTTTGTTTGAACCCTGCCTAGTCATCTTCTGGATCTCAGTTTCGACGATCGCCAATCGACCAAAAACGTCGGCCAGATCGTTGCGAATGGTTTCATTCCAGGTGGCTTGGTCATGCGATGAGCGCTCAATAGACCTGCGGAGACGGTTAGCGCTTTACATTGTCACTCAAGATGGGCCACAACTGACCGCATCCGGTTATCTAGTCTGGATGTTGTTAGCAAGCTCATCATAAATTATGTCCTTGACAGGATTGTACTTACTCCGTCAGGCATTCAAGAGCGACCGTATTGCTGTCTCCGGAAAGCTGAGTCTGCCCGCGCGTTTCCAAGTCGGTTACGTGTCCAAACACAGTCTTCCGCTGTCGTACATCTTCTTGCTCGGTCTCGTCGGCTGAGGTGCTATTGTCCTGGTCGCCAGAGTCGTGTTCCTCCTGAAAAGCTGACTCGTCCTCTGTGGTATCGCCTGTAGCGGACCTGGACGGACTACCAGTATCTTCAGACTCAGAGGACGACAAGGACAATGCACGTTGCAATCGGCTTCGAAAGTTTTGTCGTCGAGGAGTGTGCGAGACTTTACGAATTCCGCCCATACTTGCGTATGAGGTACGCAGGGGTGACGGGTGGTCTTAGTTCTGATTTCGTGTGATAGGAGGCGGCGCTCCGGCTTTATAGCATGTTGTATTCCGGGACCAGATTTGAGTGTTTACTTGCTCGTAATTGAGGAGGGGATTGCAAGCGCACGCATTTTTCAATCCTACCGTAGATATCTATTTCAAATACTGCACATTTTGAACAATGTCTCACTAAGAGGCGGGTCAGACAATATATTTCAACGAATTGGTGAAACAATGGGGAATTGTCAACAAGAACGGGCTCTTGTGGCCGCGTTCAACGTTGTTGATCCTCAACGAAGCAGAGTGCATCAAAATTCGAGGCGTTGTTGATTCTCAACGAAACATAGTGTATCAAAAATGAGGGCTTTTTGGTCTTCAGAACCCTGAATTGGTGCAAGTCGTGAGAGTCTGATTCCAGGTCACCGGGCTGGGCCAAAGCTCATAAACACACAAAGTCGCTTTTTACGTGCCACACTATAATCTTTTGAACTCAACAACACTACATCTTTGAATTTACTTTCTGCTGTTTTCTTCACCCGTTCTGACCACTTCCGCAACTTGCCCGAGCATCACCATGTCCCCACGTCGCGCATACGGCTGGCCAGAATGGGAGGAGAAAAATCTTCTCCCTTGGTTGGATGCCCATCGGGAGCTGTCGTGGAAAGCTCTCTCCGACGCATACTATGAGGAATATCAGGTGCATCGAAGCGTTGAATCTTTACGAGGGAAAAAGTATCATATTCTGCGGAAGCAGAGTCGCCGCACTGGCGCCAAATCTTCCCAGAATCCAGGCAAACCAAAGCGAGCAGGCGCTGCGCGACGCTCTGTGGTCGATAGCGCTTCACAGTCGGGTCTTTCAGCGAAGACCCCTGCCCAAAGAAACATTGACAAATGGTTTCAAACAATTCTAGCGGCCGACCCTAGCCAGCCTGACGACAGCAACAAACCAAGTCAAACGAACCCTATTTCAGGTACGAAACACTTACTCTCCTCATGTTACAAGCTGACTCTTTGTCACAGACCGCATGGCGCCAGCACCGCTTCCGTACCGGCCCAAAAGAACGCGGTCGTCATCCTGGAGGTGGGACTATGTGCATCGTGTCTGTGCTGCTAGTAAGCTGAGATACCGGCGAACAGAGCGTGCACTTTAGCAGCATTTCATCGGCTGGATCGCTACATTGCGATGTCCAAGGAACAGTGGCCAACTATCTTGATAAACAAGTCCTAGTGCATGTCCCTACATCAAAGGCGGTGATCAGCAATGAAGCCTCAGTATGAGGAATATAAGCGTAGTTGTATATCGGTCCATGTATTCCGCAGAGGAAGTAGCAATCGCCCTTCTTTGGAATGACAATAATATAGAGGATGTCCCAAAGTCAAAGGACTCGAGCACGATGGTGGTGCCCTTGGAACAGGCCCTCCTACACATTTTCATCCTTGTCATGCAAAACTAGGAGGATTTCGTCGGAGTGCTATGTGGCCCGGTAGGTACTGCGGACAGCGTATAAGGATTCACGATACCCGTAGGGAGACAGGACATGGTAGCAAGGGGGCTCTGGGAGAATGGAAATAAGGCATTCTTGTTGGCTCAAGGTAATACGTCTGCTTGGGTTTGATAGGATCGATGGTCGAAAGCAGGGTAATCTTTGGGGTGAAGCGTACGATTTGTTTTGACCTACACCCAAGTCAGGAGGAAATTAGTTTGACAGAGGCCGTGGAATCACAAGCGCAGCTGTCGATCATTAGCGGAACCGCAAATCATTTCGACCGCTTAGTTTGGACGACCCATGGAATCGCCTGCTCGGTGAGAGAATGCGGTCGTTATGAAGGATTCAGGCCCGGGCTTCTGCCCCACTTGCTTTCTAGTTTGCTCGTGATTAAGCCCTACAGCCCAAAAGAGAAGCCCAGAGAATTGGGGCAGAATCACGACAGTCTCGACCTGCTCATGTACGGGGTATTGGAACAGACCAGCAGTGTACTAGAAAGATTCTCTCTCGCTACAGTCGTAATCAAGATGCGGAGGGTGATTGAGATAAAGTTTAGGGCCCGCAGGAGGGGCCGGCCCACAACCTCAACCCATTTTCGGGAGCCAATCGGTTCCTCGGTTTTAGTGCAAAAACCGGAGATATTTTTACATAAGCTCATGAGATCTGTCCATAATTGGCATAGTTTTTGCAAGCTCTCTGCTAGACATATCGGACTGGCCATTGAATGGGGCTGATGATGGGGTTGTGTCGGATTCAAAGAGAGTATTCTCTTACGCGAAGCTTTATGCAGGACAGAAGACATAGCTTCTAGGACGATCTACAGACCAGATAGACAAGGAGCAGCTTGCCAGTTGACAGGAGAACTTAATCTCCTGTGACAGGAACCAGGAAAGCATAACCACGGATCGGGATTTAGCCTACCATTCTGTTGCCAGAATTCCGCGTGATATTCCAAATACCTCACCTGCCTGGACCGTACCTCGACCGTACCTTCTACGCAACAAAGTCCTTTTCCATCGGACACTGACGGCCGTCAAGTTTGGGCTTGTGGATCGTGTCTGGACCTTTGCAAATCCTTCATTTCTTCTCCGGGCCATAAATAGAACCTCCTTGATCTACTGTCCCGTGGGTCGTCGCTGGGATCTGCATCGCAGAACCGTACCTGCGTCTGTCTAAACTCACGCGTGGTGTTTGATTGGTCCGACTCGTGCTTCTTGTGTCCAAGGCCTAATCAGAATGTGATAGTAGCGTTGCAATCTCGCGAGGGGGTGGCGATCACGAGAACCTAGCTCGTGGGCCTGGTTGCACATTTTACATGGTTG
>NW_019173380.1:294-875 GCF_001773325.1 Penicillium arizonense | reverse complement strand
ATCTCGCGAGGGGGTGGCGATCACGAGAACCTAGCTCGTGGGCCTGGTTGCACATTTTACATGGTTGTCCTAGGCTCGGTTTCCTATGGAGGATTTCCAATAAGCTCTGGACTTTTGGTTATGCCCTCCCAAAGAAGGACAATCCTCATCCTGAGCTTGAGAGTATGTCAATATCTGTGCGGCCAGGGAGTAGAGATTCTAGTAAAAGCAACATTAGCTGGCTGCGAGTAGACAGGGAAGAAACAACATTCAGCGGCGCGGGGCCAAGGATGAACAGGATTGATTCGAGCGAGACCAAAGGATCCTCCGGCCAACCGCAGGTACAGTCCAGCGTTTCTGTCAACCAGAAATTTTCCAACCTATTATTTTGGCATCTGTTGAAGCACATCAACCCTCATGAAACAGACGGTGACCGTGGCTAAACGGGCAGATGTAGGGTGCCACCGCGTTGAGCGATTTAATTGCAAACTCAACAATATGTAGGAATCGCATTTTTGCGGCGTTGCTTTCTTTCAACAGTTGATGAAAGTAGTTCACCATACTCAACGCAAGATTTGAGAGAAATGATCCCAGGTCGAAAC
>NW_019173380.1:0-244 GCF_001773325.1 Penicillium arizonense | reverse complement strand
CTTTCAACAGTTGATGAAAGTAGTTCACCATACTCAACGCAAGATTTGAGAGAAATGATCCCAGGTCGAAACTTGAGTCTATAGGCCACAAATTCTCCAGACACCGTTTCAACGTCGTTCAACTTGCTTCAACGCCAACCAAAGGACTGTGGTTCTCGCTACCCTCGGCGCAATGGTTCTTTGGTAGAGACTTGACCGAAAAATTATAAAAGGGGCCGGATTCCCAGCCCAAAATTCTCAGGAC
>NW_019173379.1:12165-16385 GCF_001773325.1 Penicillium arizonense | reverse complement strand
CGGGCCAATCCGAGAGGTTGCACACATTGTGCCACTCGATTCTGGGGCGCCTGATAGCGAAACAACACGGTCTCCTCACCAGATGTCCTTCACTAGCCCTCGGTGTGCTCCAACTTCCACGTCTGTATTCCCTTCAGATTTCGAGTACGGCAATGATTCTCAGACAAGCTACCTCTCTACTCCAAGCTCTGTGTGTATGGAGCATTACTTTCTTAGTGGCCTGGACTATCAGTCCTATCTGACAGACCCTTCGCAAGAAATACTAGCCCATCGACTAGAACATCCCCCAACAAAAGCCCGGCTTCGAATTGAAACATTCAGAGAGTCCGTGAACGTTGATGGATTCAATCAGGCCCTGGAGGGATGTGCGTGGTACTAATGTTAGAGACCCTTCTCGGTCGGTAGCGATAGTCGATGTTCTTCAACAACAGAGAGCACAAAGCGCGAGTGATTGTCAAAGTTTCTGCCGGCATTAAGCTACTCAAGACAAATATTGCCACCCTCATAGCCAAGCCAAATCCAGGGTAGATTCTACGGCTCTCTTGGGCCGGATTTAGGTACGCCACTACGTCAGTGGCATCTCCATTTCCCTTCCCTTTTTTTTAGTTCCCTACAGATGAGAACCAAAGGTTCAATAAAACATCAGTTGTATTTTTACTTTTTTGTTTTTGTTTTTGTAAACTAAACATACCTATGTGATTTTACAGCAATAGGATCGATCCAAATCCGTTTCACTACTTCCAACCACTCCTCGAAATACGTTAGTATTTATGTAAATATATTTTACTTGCAATGTACGTACGGAGAACTTAACGCTTGTTGCCCCTTTCTCCTCTCCGCCCCCCTTTTTCCTTCTTAGGATTAAATATCAACTACAGCAGTGACTCTTCCACCATCGGTCTTCGGGTCATCATTTAAACCTTCCCTTCTGCCCTATCTGTCTGGATCAGTCTGAATTCTTTCATCCCGAGGCGCTGAAGCTCAATATCCCATCTGGTACCTCCTCTGACCAAGTATGGAAATGGAACGGCCACAGATTGGCTCTGGAGATGAACTACAAGCTAAGGCATTCCCATAGTTGTGTGCCACAAGGACACAACATGATATCTTGTCTAGTCCATCCTCTGTATGCAGACGTGACGTACCGTTCACAGATACTATCAGCTGATCGATCTCGCCCATCAGGAGACCCCAAAATTCGGCTTCCCATATCAAGAGTGTGCAGTGACGTATCGTGATCACAATACGGTTTTATAGCAGGTTGTAAAATGGGATCAGAACCGAAATGCTTTGCTTGCAATGGGAACCCGGGGGGGTGGCAAGCTCTACTATTTTCCTTCCTTACTTCCCGCCGATGAAGCACTATTCTGGATATAGCCGAGAAAACGACTCACGAAATGAGTTTAAATCTAAAATTTTCACCGTCATGGCCATCATATCTCGCCAATGACTTTGCACATCGTATGTTGAACTACGTTGACACATGGCTCATCTTTTATAATATGAAGGTATGAACGGGTCTAGAAGATGAACAGGAATGCTAACTCCTTTTAAACAAAGAAAACAAAGAGCCGGTCCTAATGAACATGTTTCGACGCAGTGGTGAAATCATGTGGAATTGCCAACAAAAAGGTGCTCCTATTGCTGTGTTCAATTCAAAGTCGTTGACTGTGCATAGCCACCTTTCCAAAAGTGCATCAACAAATGGGGGCCTTGTTGATCTTCAAACATTTGACTTAGGCGATTGGCGGGAGTCTGAGGCCAGCTCAACGGACTGAGCAATGCGTCATAAACATATGGTTATTTCTTGATGCAACGGTAGGATCTTTTTCAGTTGACTGGATATTGAAAGGGTCTTCTAAACTCAACAAACCTAGACCTGCGAATCCACTTACTGCTGTCCATTTGACCAGTTCCTTACCGCTTCTTCCACTTGCTTTAGCATCACCATGTCCCCACGTAACCCATCGGGCTGGCCAGAATGGGAGGAGAAGATCTGGTGCCCTGGCTGGATGCTCATCGAGCGCTGCCTGTGGAAAGCCCGCTCCGACACATATTATGACCAATATTGGGTGGATCGAAGCGTTGAATCTTTACAAGGGAAAAAGTACCATATTCTGCGGAAGCAGAGGCGCACTGGCGCCAAATCTTCCCAGAATCCAGGCAAACCAAAGCGAGCAGGCGTCGTACGACGCTCCGTGGTCGATAGCGCTTCACAGTCGAATCTTTCAGCCAAGACCCCTGCCCAAAGGAACATCGACAAATGGTTTCAAACAATTCTAGCGGCCGATCCTAACCTGCCTGACGGCAGCAAAAACCCAACTCAAACGAACCCTATTTCAGGTACGAAACACTTAATCTTCTCATATTACATGCTGACCCTTTGTCACAGACCACGTGACGCCAGCACCGCTTCCGTGCCGGCCTAAAAGTACACGATCGTCATCCTGGAGGTGGGACTATGTGCATCGTGTCTGTGCTGCCAAGAAGCTGAGATACCGGCGAATAGAGCGTCCACTTTAGCAGCATTCATCGGCTGGATAGCTACATTGCGATGTCCAAGGAACAGTGGCCAACTATCTTGAAAAACAAGTCCTGGTGCATGTTCCTACATCAAAGGCGGTGATCAGCAATGAAGCCTCAGCATGAGGAATACAAGCGTAGTTGTATATCGTTCCATGTATTCCGTAGAGGAAGTAGCAATCGCCTTTCTTTGGAATGACAATAATATAGAGGATGTCCCAAAGTCAAAGGACTCGAGCACGATGGTGGTGCCCTTGGAACAGGCCCGCCTACACATTTTCATCCTTGTTATGCAAAACCAGGAGGATTTCATTGGAGTGGTTATGTGGCCCGGTAAGTACTGCGGACAGCGTATAAGGATTTACGATACTATGAGTGTTCCCGTAGGGAGACAGGACATGGTAGCAAGGGGGCTCTGGTCGAATGGAAATACGGCATTCTTGTTGGCTCATGGTAATACGTCTGCTTGGATTTGATAGGATCGATGGTCGAAAGCAGGGTAATCTTTGGTGTGAAGCGTACGATTTGTTTTGACCTACACCCAAGTCAGGAGGAAATTAGTTTGACAGACCGTGGAATCACGAGCGCAGCTGTCGATCATTAGCGGAACCACAAATCATTCGACCGCTTAGTTTGGACGACCCATGGAATCGCCTGCTCGGTGAGAGAATGTGGTCGTCATAAAGATTCAGGCCCGGGCTTCTGCCCCACTTGCTTCTAGGTTGCTAGTGATTAAGCCCTACAGCCCAAAAGAGAAGCCCAGAGAATCGGGGCAGAATTACGACAGTCTCGACCTGCTCATGTAGGGCTTTTGGAACAGACCAGCAGTTTACTAGAAAGGTTCTCGCTCGCTACAGTCGTAATCAAGATGCGGAGGGTGATTGAGATAAAGTTTAGGGGCCGCAGGAGGGCCGGCCCACAACCTCAACCATCTTCGGGAGCCAATCGGTTCCTCGGTTTTAGTGCAAAAACCGGAGATATTTTTACATAAGCTCATTCTGTTCATGATTGGCATAGTTTCTACAAGCTCTCTGCTAGACATATCGGACTGGCCATTGAATGCGGCTGATGATGGGGTTGTGTCGGATTCAAAGAGAGTACAATCTCTACGGGGAAGCTTTACGCAGGACAGAAGACATAGCTTCTAGAACGTTCTACAGACCAGATAGACAAGCAGCTTGCCACTTGACAGGAGAATTACTCTCCTGTGACAGGAACCAGGAAAGCATAACCACGGATCGGGATTTAGCCTACCATTCTATTGCCAGAATTCTGCGTGATATTCCAAATACCTCACCTGCCTGGACCGTACCTCGACCGTACCTCCCAAGCAACAAAGCTGTGTTCCATCGGACACTGACGGCCATCAGGCTTGGGCTTGTGGATCGTGTCTGGACCTTTGCAAATCCTTCATTTCTTCTCCGGGCCATAAATAGAACCTCCTTGATCTACTGTCCCGTGGGTCGTCGCTGGGATCTGCATCGCAGAACCGTACCTGCGTCTGTCTAAATTCACGCGTGGTGTTTGATTGGTCCGACTCGTGCCTCTTGTGTCCAAGTCCTCATCAGAATGTGATAGTAGCGTTGCAATCTCGCGAGGGGGGGCGCGATCACGAGAACCTAGCTCGTGGGCCTGGTTGCACATTTTACATGGTTGTCCTAGGCTCGGTTTCCTATGGAGGCTTTCCAATAAGCTCT
>NW_019173379.1:11895-12115 GCF_001773325.1 Penicillium arizonense | reverse complement strand
GTTGTCCTAGGCTCGGTTTCCTATGGAGGCTTTCCAATAAGCTCTGGACTTTTGGTTATGCCCTCCCGAAGAAGGACAATCCTCATCCTGAGTTTGAGAGTATGTCAATATCTGTGCGGCCAGGGAGTAGAGATTCTGGTAAAAGCAACATTAGCTGGCTGCGAGTAGACAGGGAAGAAACAACATTCAGCGGCGCGGGGCCAAGGATGAACAGGATTGA